>NW_009221054.1:0-115598 GCF_000690835.1 Fulmarus glacialis | reverse complement strand
CCCCCCCGAAGGGAAAATAAAAAATCTGCCTGATGATTTGTTTGCTAAATTTCTAGCTCAAACTGAGGAGATATAATTGCTTTTTACTACGTGGATGCTAGGTTTTCCTTTTCTCTTTTCTTTTTTTTTTTTCTTTTTTAAATAATGGGAAATGGATTTTCTTCTACTAGCATGCTGAGAGATGATTGGTTCTTCCTGGCAGTTTCCTTAAAAACTCATGTTGAGGCATAACCTGTAACATAGAAAAACTTCAGTGTATCCTATTAAAATTTGGCAGTTACAAGGAATTGAAACACTGCTTAACAGAGTTACTGGTCGACGTTAAGAATACATGTTTCTTCCTGCTTGTTTTGTGTAGGTAGGACTGGTAGTGACTCCTCTCAGTTTCCTGACACTTACTATTCAAAGGCACTGATTTTGCTTCTGACTTTGCCAAGCTTCAGTCATTTGGGTTGAAATCTTCCATGCTGGGTGACTGCCCTTTATTGACTGAATCTTTTAATAAAGCTTAAAGCCAAAATAGTTCACTGGCTCCTAAGGGTCATGCTAGAGAAAAAAAATGTTTAAAAATGGTTTCTGACCTTTTCTTCAAGTAATTGGAACACCCCCATTCTATGGGAAACTAATTTAAAATTTGAGAGTGAGGTGAGGTTTTGCATTAGGGGTGTGCATTTTGTTGCCATTTGAAAACCTATCCAAAAATTGGCAAGTTACTAGTGTCTGAAAAATCAGCTGACTTCTCTGATTTTAGGCATTAATGTTGAAAAATTTTGTATGCACAACAGGACTTTCCTAATAAGTCCAGTTCTAAGCAGTGAGATGTGGTACTGACTCTTAGTTTTCTAGTGTCCATTCCTTGCTTATCCACAGTGCTGATTCGTTTGAATGTGGAAAAGACAAGAACTGAGGTTGCAGGTGGCTGGAAAGGTGAACACATGGAGTAGAAGAGTGGTAGACTGGAACCAGACTTACGCAGGATGGGGAGGGAATGGGAATTTGAAGGGCAGGAATTGGGAGGAGGGTAGGAGCTTGGAGTTCCTGGGGAAGTAATGACTGAGCTATGAGGACTGGATAAAGTAGAGGGTGGGACAGATACAAGTGTCCTTAATAAAGATACAGGAAGAGCTGTGAAACAGCCTTAGCAAGAAGCCGAGGCTGAAGGGTGCTTTGGAATTGGGTGTACAGTCAAGGGAAGCAGTTCAGGGATGGGGATGGGTGGGAAGTATGTGCTGAGAGAGGCCAGAGAGGGGAAGAAGAACAAATTGCCTGAGAAGCCAGAAGTATAAAATGAGGATTGGCTGGGCAAAGAAGCATTATTTCACACACAGGAATTCATTGTTTGAATTGTCTTTTTCTTTTTTTTTTTTTTTTTTTTTTAACTGATAGTGAAAAAAAAAAAGCTCAGAATTGTGGAGTACTTCTTGTAAGAGAAAACGATAGGGAATTCTGTAGTTCAGATTACCTGTGTAGTCTGCATTTGGCATCTTTGTGAATGCATTGTGGTAGTCTTTAAGTCTGTCATCACTTTTCTTTCTTATGACAGGATGCCTGTTTCACTGTGTGGAATGAATATAGCCTCCTTAATGGAGTTGTGTTGTTTTTTTTTTTTCCAAAAAAAAAAACAAACCACAACAGATTATATTAATGTCTCCTAGGATTGGCCTTAGATACTGTTGATTCTGCCTTAGGGAAAGGGATAGACTTTTGAGATTGCTTCCAGTCCTGTCTTTTATGATTAAGTATTTTGATTTCTTTGGTATTCAGTGTGTAGTCCTTTGCCTTAATCAGTTCACATCATTAGGCCCTGCTCCAGAGATAGAATTCTAATTTCCTCATGGGCTTTTCTGTGACATGTATTGTAATATTGGAATGCTTCACAAATAGTTATTTTTTTAAAATGTTTTTGAGGAGAGTATGTAATCGTGCAAGTTGGGAACTGAGTTGCAAAAGTTGGTCTTTATAACTTCGGAAGTCTTAACTGGAGCAACTGTAGGACTTGACTTTTAAATTAACTTGAGTTTTTTTGCATCATAACGTGTGTGATAACATTAGAACAGATTTTTTTAATTTTGGTTACAAATATTGACTAATCAGTGCTCCTTCAAATTAGGCTTTGGAGCACAGGAAAAAAGGAACACAGAAATATTTACCATTAGTAATAGAAATAGAATGAGATTCCCAAGAGTGGCATTTTTCTGTTTCCTGCTTTCTTTCCCTTCATATTTCTCTTTCATTTTTATTTGAAATTGGAGAGTCATGTATACAACAGACCTTACGGCCTTATGAATAGCCTCTGATTCATTTCCAGAGCAGATCCTCCTGTAAGATGAATGAAGATTGGGCCCAGGGGTGGGAGGGGGATGATACACAATTATATAATCCAAGGACTGTGTCAGAATTCTTGAGCGCAAGGGGCATTTATTAACTTTTGATTGACTTTGCAAATGTGATCTTTCAGCCTGGGGTGTGGGATTTCCTGGTAGAAATCTAGAAAGCTTTGAGTTGATACACAGAAAAAGTAGTGTTTGAGTATTTGTTGATGTCAACTTTTCTGTGCTGAGTGTTCTGTTTTAGAGGGTTTTTTAAAGTCATATTGTCAACATTTTTAATGACACGAATTTTAACATACGGAAATGCATTTAGTATAATACCTTTTTAAGCATTGCCTTGTAAACCAGCTGTCACAGTGCAGTAAGTAAAATTTTTAGTCTTGATTTCTACATCATAAAAAGGAATTGGAGTGAGATCAAAAGGGTCTTTGTTGTTATGATACTGCTGTTGAACAGGTCAGCCCATGAGTATCAATCAAAATTTTGAAATGTGTGAGCATGCAAAATGGAACTCGCAACTCCTGTGGTGCTGAGTAAGGGATCCATATTGGTTAGGCAATAGAAAACATTGGAGGGATTTTTACCTCCTGAAAGAGAGTTTAAATCAATTTATTTGATAATCATATTCTCTCTTACAGGCTTTTTCCCTGTTCTAATTAATTGTCTGTGCACTGTGATGTAGTACTCCTTCGACAACAGGAGAAGGGAATGCTCACTACCACATAAAATCTTAGAGCTATTCGAAGACTCTAATGGATAGTGACAAATGCGTGTTTGAACCTCCTGCTACTGAGGAGGATTTTAGAATCTGTGCGTCTGATATCCTGAGCAAGTGCTCTTCTTCTGTCCTGCTGAGATTTTGAATGAAGGGTTGGAGTGGTGGCTAGTATGCCATGCAAAGTAATCAGTTTTGTATGTTAGGCATGTTCAAAACATGTATGACTGGACTTTCCTACTCTGAAGATCTTGCCCAGGCTTAGCTGTAAAATAGGTGTTGAGCTGCTTAGTTCTGCAAAAATAATGGCAGTTTTGACACACACTGAAGCAAAGCTGTTAGTGAACTGTACTGGTGATAATTTAGGTAACTAATGGCTTAGAGAGTTATAGGAACACACTGCGCACTCTAGGGTCACTATTATAAAAGATCAGAGTTATGGGTCTGCATATTTACTCACTGGAGTAATTCCCTCTGGTTCTATCTAGCATGATGTAAAGTTCAGTCATATTATTTACAGGAATAGATAATTTATTTTTACCATGCAAAATCTCATTAAAATATTTGAGGAATTGCAATAAAAAAATGGCATGGTTTAAAAACTTTTGTTTGTAATTCTCTAAATATTATTACATGAACAAGCCATCATAATACTGGAAGGTAAACATTCTCAGTTTTCACATCATACTGTAATGTTAGCCTGCAACCTGGAGAAAGAATAATGAAAGCTACTTGTTTAATTTAGTGCCATGTTAAATGATTATATTGAATTAGTAGACTTCAGAACAGGAATTCTCTCTTTTTCTGTAAATGTTTGTGTTTATTCCTGACAAATCCTTTTTCTAGGCTTGAAGTAGATGTATGATGTCATGGGATTAAGCAAATTCTTAATCACATCTTGATAAATAATTAGTCAATGAAGTCTTGTAAAAAGCTCTGGACTTCTGAGGATTCAACATAACTTGTTAAGTCCTGATAATTTGAAGTTATTGCATGCTCAGCTACAGTGAATGTTCAATTGTGTATATGTAGCCTGTGGCGATGGAACATAACTTCATTTAATTTAACCCTGTTTCATTGCTGGCTAAGGAAGGTCGAATTAGTTTGCATTTTTCATGGGCTGAGTGTATACGCACAGTTAGGAAAGTCAGCTGATGCACAAAAACTTGAGAGTCTGGGCTAATCAACTTGCCCAAATGTGGCTGACAGTCCATGTAACCCTATGTGAATTTTGGGAGAGAACAGTATTTGACTGAAACAAAACTGTTGAAGGTCTTCTGCCTGTACCTAATTACTGATACAGGTGTAAATTTGAACAAGTGTTTTGGCAAGGACAGTAAAAATGGGTGCAATATCTCATTGTAAAATACACTGATTTTGAAATCCTGTTAGAATAATCATAAAGCTTTTTATAGATATAAGCAGGTAACTTTTAAACACAAACAGAAAAACCTCATCCATTTTATGATGACGAAGCTTACATGCTTATGCTATTTTGTGATGAAAAACAAACAAAAATTAGAAGATAAACATACTTCAGTTTTAAAGGTGACCCTATAGAAATAGCATCAGTTACCAAAGACATTAAATTTGATGTACAGAACTTAGAGGTTTTATTAGTAAAATGACATTCACCTTGATAGAAAGAATTCAGTTTAGTTTCATGTGTATGATTGTAATGAATAAATATTCTGCAAATCAAGTTACATACAGGTTCATGAATGGGGTTGTGTGTCAGATAATACTTCTGCGAATGGATTGCCTTCAGTGGGTTTACACAGGTATAATTACTTGAAGTTGATAGATATCAACATATTTGCTTCCTGAAATATGTTAGAATTTCAGTTGGACTTTAAATAGCTTAGTCCCTAAATGTTAGGGTAGTCAAATACAGTAAAATATTTATTCACTGAACTCAATGGTTATAGTAGTAAATAGTCTCAGTGCACACAAGACTATTTAAGAAGCATTTCTTTAAATAATACACAATAATTTTATAGATTAGATTTACCCTATTAAGACCAACAGTAGCTTTAATGAATCTGTCTTAGTTATTTAGTATTGTTCTGTGGTTAATTTGGGTTTTGTCATAATCATTGTTACGCATTTTATGAATCATTGTAAGTTAAAGATGTTTGTATTTTGGAGGGATGGGATGGGGTTGAGTTGTGGCCTGGAGTGCTAATTGCTAAGATGTAGTGGTAGGCTCCCACTTGTGATTTCTTTGCAATAACTTTCTGAACTCTGAACATAGTCTAATAAATTCAACACTCATGTACCTTACTAACATACTCATCAGTGGTTTGTTAATGAAGATGTTAATTAGCTTCAGATAACTTGAAAGATTTTTTTATAATCACCTGTGTAAAAGGCTTATATATATGGTTGGGTAGTAACTCAGATACTTGTCCACTGAAAAGCATGGAGTCATGTTTGAAAATTTGCCTTAAAATCTTTCAGAAATGAGAAATACCTACTTGACAGCCAGTGTCTTAGAAGATCTAGAAGAGGATGTTTGCTGTGAGTAAACAGTAGGAATAATTAGCAGTGGGGGAGCTCTAGTTCCTTGTAGTATGAACCTGGAAAACACAAATGTAGATAAATATTGGATTATGTGAGATAGCAGGTTACTACTATACAGAATACTACTGTCAGTGTAAATTTGTGTCTCAGACATAAATATTATCATGTGTGCCAAAGCATGCAGGCAATAATGTCAAACATGTGGCCTGGGAAGGCCACTTGTGGTTCTGCAAGCTCCAATTTATGGTCTCCCATGGCAACTGTTAAAGAGAAAACAGGATTATGAATTGAGATGTGTCCCTGGATCATGTCCTGTGAGTTTAATGTGAAGAGTTTAAGTTATTTTTTTGCAGAGGTAAACAGCCTGTTGCCACAGGAACAGATCTTTTCCTTGTTGCTGCTACTTAGGTGTTCTCCTCTCAGTTGTATGTTTTATCACAGAGGTTGGTGGTAAGTTAGCAATTACACTAGTGGAAAACAGAACAGAAACTCAGTAGTTTGATGGCCTGGATGAATAACTAAGAAAGGACAGTGTACCTACCTGTATAGGTGCCTCGGCATCCAATGTAAAAAGGAAAGACTCAGAACTAGCTACTCCTTATTGCTACTTTAGTATATATGTCAGTCTTGATGCAAGTTTAAGGTAGTTGAGTCCTGATCCATTTCAGTTGCTTCTGGTTTCTGTTCAAATGGCATGTGAATGAAACTAGAAGGCTATCATGCCTCATTTTTAATGTTTCTGTATGGCCAGAATATTCCCATAAAGATGTGGGAGAGCCTCTGGGTCTCCTTTGTACTAATTTCCAGTTTGGAAAAAAAGCAAATTGATTCTATTCCTTCTATAATAGCAAAGCTGCAGAGAACTGAGAATCTTCTCCAAAATGGGCCTGTGGCTTGTGAAATAATGTTAATGTTTCACACTAGAGAGATTGAGCTATCTCTAAAAGGTGGGTATTATCACCTGCATCTCAGGGAAGACTAAAAAGGTCAGCTTTAGTTTCCCCTCAGAGGTACTGCCCTACAAATACTATTTATAGCAGTGCTGTGGTTTACATCTTACTTTGTACATACTCATTTTCATTCATCAGTGAATTATGGTAGGCAAACAGCTGTAACTGCATTTTTCTCATAATGGGGTGACTTGAAATACATAGCGCACTTATTTTAGGATATTTTTAAATGTTTGGTTTTTAAGTAATTAAAAGATACAGTAATGATAATCCAATTTCATTGGGGTTTTTATGTTTTTTCAACATAGGTAAAACTCTTTGTGACACTTCAAATATAACTTACCTGCATTTTAAAATCCATCCCCTTGCTAGAAAACAGAAATACTTCATTGCTGAAGTAAACAGCATTGCTGAAGTAAACAGCAACAACATTGCTGCAGCAAATTGTTGCAGTTCAACACGTTATGAATATAAAGTGCTCAGTACGCAATTGTGTAAATTCTATTAAAAAATTAAGCATGACTGAGTAATCTAGTCTTCAGTTTATTTATTAATTTGATTTATCTGCATGGTCAGTTGTGGTTGTTCATGTGTCTGTAGGATAGGGGCCAAAGTTCACCTTTGCCTTAGCAACAGCCGAGACTATAGTGCTGTCTGAATTCTGTAGTAGAAAGCTTTGTATTAAAGCCTCAGAGAAATTGAGGGCTATAATTAGCCCTCTCTTCCATAGTAGTGAGTTTTAGATCCTTAAGAAAAGAAGATGGTCATCATTTGGAGTGAAGTGCCTGGAGAATAAGGTACATAGAAGAGAAGCAGAACATCTGTGGGTTGGATACAGGCAGGCATGGAAGGATTCAGTGTGGATTGTCTTGGCATGATCCGTAAGGACCAACCTAACCTTCATGGAGCAGTTCTTGGGCCTTCTTCTTATGCCCATAACATAGTCAACTTGGCAGTTCAGTCAGTAACTTGGAACTCTGTCCCTGGCCTAAGACATGCTTCTCCTTTATTTTAGCATATCTGTTTAGGATTTAGAGATGTATTTATAGGATCCATGTGGATTTTTATTTAATCAATAAAATGATATCTGCAACGCAGAGAAATAAAGTTCACAAATGGAAAATGCAATTTTTGCTGTTTCAGTCGTTAATTGATGACCAACTTTCTCATATTGGAAGGTGTGACTTACTTATATAAATAATGAAAAAATATTTGTCATATATTAATGAATAGAGAAGTAGTAGCAGTGCATTTATCCTCTCTGAGATTTTACCAGTCACTTCTCTGAAGAAGTAATTTAAGAGCACTTTTTTCTTTTACTGTGTAGGTTTTTTGCCATGTTTTTTTATTTGTCAACCTCATTATCTCCTTGCTTTTGTAAGTAAGAGCTTCTATATGTGACATAACTAGAACATATTTTCTGGAAAGGCCACTTGAATACTTCAGTAACTGAAGTTGGAAACAGGCTTAACTAAACCAAAACAAGCCACTCTTATACTGAGACTTAGATTTCTGCATTTCTTTGATGTTAGTTTAAATATCCTACTTTTTAAAAAAGTGTAGTCCTTTTTCGTTAGTAAAGGCTTGCTCATCTCTCTTCCTTCCCACCCTCGCCCCAATTTTGAAATTGGCTGTTTAATCACTCTCATAAGCCAGTGAAGTAGCCACATAAGGAAAGCCACTCTGGGGGTAGGGGGAAATAAAAATCTTTCTTGTCCTGTTTTACTTTGGAGCATTGACAGAAGAGGTTGGTTGGGTGGAGTATGAATGAGGCTGTTTTTCTCTGGTTTGTTCGTTATAACAAATGAGAGCTTTGCAAGTGTGTGATGTGAGCAAGATGGAAAGGCTTAGTCGCTTTCTCACTTTGCAGCATATGAACAGATGTATTTTGGCTTGGGTGAGTTGGGTAGGTTTGTGGGAGAAAACTTGATTTCTGAGGGTTTTCTGAGGGGACATGTTTGTTGATTTGCAATAATTTCATCATTTGTTTTACAGTATTGCAGTGCTGGATTAAAAGTATTTATAAATGATTTAGGAATACTGACTTTCAAAGTGTGTAACTAAAATAGATCCTGAGAAATGTTTTGGCTGATTGGAAGATGTTAACAACTTACAGATTTCAGTAAAATAGAACGGATAACTCTGCATGGATCTTTTTTTTTCAGTACACTTCTTATTTCCTTGGCTTTTGGGGAAATATGGATTAGCATATATGAATATGTTGTCTTGTTTGCTTACTTGTATTTAGTTTTAGCAGTAATGTGAACCAGGGTAAACTTTCTGTATGGTATATTGTACAGTTTTTGATAACACTCTACTCCAAAGCAAAATAAAAACACTGTATAGCATATCTGATGAAATTTCTGGAAAAGTTATGTCAGCAAAAATACTTAGATTGACATTTGAAAACAACATAGTAATATTTGTGGGGAAAAAATCAAATCAAAATGTACTAGACCTGCAATTAGAATGTAAATGAAATGTTTTATTTTAGAAATACTGTAATGGTATAAAGCTGAAACACCTCAGTTCTGTTATTTTAAAAAAAAGTCTATTTAAATGGAAGTGTTTTCTAAGCTATGTCCTCTTTGACAAATGGCAGTTTTCAGTGAAACATTCTAATTTAAAAAATTCTCATTCAGTTTAATGGACAGCTGTCTGGGAGAGAGGATCTGCATAAATCCTTTCTCTTTAGCCATTAATGGTGAGGGAAGATTTTCACCAGTGTCTCTCCCCTGTACTTTATTTGTAGGGGTATTATATGCTGTAATATAATCTGAATAACATTCTTAAATTTCTGGCTACCAAATGATTTCTCTTTCTGTGCATGTATAAGATAGTAGCTGTAAGATCTCTTCCAG
The DNA here is from genome assembly GCF_000690835.1 of Fulmarus glacialis. Classification (NCBI taxonomy): domain Eukaryota; kingdom Metazoa; phylum Chordata; class Aves; order Procellariiformes; family Procellariidae; genus Fulmarus; species Fulmarus glacialis. The sequence continues at coordinate 106,219 of NW_009221054.1, read as the reverse complement.
ATCTTGCACATGCTTCTTGCTTTTCCTGTTATTTTCTAGATTCTATCACAGTCCACTTCAGAGAGCCTTGACAGCTTTGATCTCATGGATTATTTCAAATTTTGCTAAATAGGCAGTTTTACTAAGAAGTTACAGGAGCTGGCTGGGACTTCTGGAGGCAGTTCAGTTGTGTTGGTGCTAATGTGGATTTTTTTGATATTTCTTTAGCAAACAAAAATTCTCTGTTTACCAGATATGAGTTTAGAAAATGCAAGACACAGAGGATTAAGGTGTCTATAGTTCAGTTTGTCACCTCTCATCCATAACGCTGTCTACTGTGCCTTTTTTGTCAGGTTCATATGACAGGACAATGGTCACATGGTTGTACAGTTTCCCATCTTCAAGATTGCTACATCTAAATTTCCTTGAACTTAAAAAAATACTGTATGTGCAGTGATTATTTTAAGGCCAGCTAGGGAAATTACAGCAGTCAATGAAGTATAACTTTATAGCTGAATTTTCTAATTTCTTGTACTATAAAATTGGCAGTTTAGTTATACAAGTTTGACAATATAGTATTGCGGGAGCATAAAGACCATTAATACAAGCTTTTGTGGATAATGTGAAATTAAGTTAGTATCTCTTTTCAGAGTATGGGAGCTTATTAGGAGTGACCATGCTTAGTCAGTGCACACCCTATGCTAAATTATTGAATAGTTACTTTGTTTAGTCAGTTTGTTTACCTGAACAGTAATGCTTTCTCCATAATAGGTAGAGCAGGAGTTTTGAAAGTTTTTAAAATTAAACTAGTTTATTAAACTGGTTTATTCAGAACTGTTGTGTTCTAGTGAGAAATAGTTGATATACAGGGCCATGATCTTCTGACTCTCTAGAACTAGAAAAGTAAGAAAAAATGCTTTTACTCAAAATTGACAAATAAATCCTCTCTATCAAGTTTTATTTACTTTTTGTGGTAAGAACTCTCCTTAACACTGCAGTTTAATTTACGCCTGTGAAAAGGACAGTCTCTAAAAAGTAGATTAAAAATCTGTGATAGTGCTGTTGCATGCAGTTATTACATATTGACCAAAGAGTCCATTCTGGATTATATATTTCCCCTTTCCCTTGTTTTGTGTTTGAGGTAGAAAATGTAGGGTTTTGTGTTTGTTTGTTTTAAATCATACTACCAAATAGATTGTCATATGCAAGAGTTTAACTGAGAAAAACACTAATGGAATCTGAAATCCTCTAACAATTTTCTAGTTTTACGGTGTTTCTTTTCTTAAACCTCATTTTGATATTGCTTGTCCAGCCACGCCCGTAACTACAGCTTTAATTTGCCTAAACTAAAATAGTTGTTAATTTAAGTACTGTTACTGAGGAAGTGTTACTGGCCAGAAATTTTTGTGATGGACTTGATAGCATTAATCCTGCTTGTGTTACCTGTCTGAGTGTGTGTCTATATATAATACAAAGAGAACTGACAAATGTATAATTTGAAAAACAATTTGATTACCAGGCAGAAAAAAAACACAACTGGCAGGCAGTCGAGCTGTGGCTCTTAATAAAAAATGTCCCTTCCGATTCCTAAAAAATAGCCATTCAGAATATTTGTTTATTTCAGTATGATGTCAGTTGCCTTTCAGTCTGTTTTCGGAAACTACAGAGGACGTGTCTCAGTGTGTTGGAAATGAATTTTTTTTTTTTTCCTCATAAGAATTTGTCTATCCAACTAAATGTATTAAACTACTGAGATAGATAGTATGAGACCAGACCTTAATATTAACACTAATCACGTTACTCTTCTCTGTACTTCAAGTTACCTGTGTAGTATAATTTCTTAGCTTTTCAAGTTCCTAGCTTGATGAGCAAGTGGGTAAAACATGGTAAGATGATGTAGAAGGTGGTATTATTATAAAAGGGAAAAACCCAAAGCTTTGCAACTTCTAAAGTTTCCAGCACCTTATCAGCAGAGGGCATTTCTGCACCCTTTGGCTAGTCAGGTATCATACAAAACTTACACACAGCCTGTGCCTTATGACTCTTGAAATTGTTAAGAAATGCCTATTTCCACCTACAGAGAGATCTTGGTCGCATTGTCGCAGAAATCCTGACAATTAGCACCTTCTGTTAAGTTAACCACGAGAATTACAATACACTGTTTTTGGGAAATGACATACAACTGATGTCTTTAAAGAATGGGTTCTTACAGTCTGTTGGTTAAGCTTTGCCTTGACCATATATTTTGAATTTAACTTTGGATCTGCCATTTCCTTAGTAGGTCTCACTGAATTCCTGTGTAAGGTTAGACCATAGACAAATTATACCTTGGTCTCCAAACGGTTGGTGGTACTTGACTGAGGCAGTGTCAAAGATTCTCTCAGTTTCTACAGCCAAAGACTGACTTACAATGCTTACTCATAATTTCTCAGAAGCACCAGGTGCTGGAACATGCAGGCTGAAACTGGTAAAAGTGAGGGAAATCTTTCTTAGCTGATCTAGGCAATGAAATTGTTTTTCAGAGGGATTAAAACCACAAACAAGTTTTATAAGTTTAAGAATTAACTGAAAAAAATAATGAAAAGCTTTTGGATAAGAAGGATGTTTTCCTTTTTGTTGGGCATTACCTAACATGGGATCTATTCTTAATTGAACTCTGTTGCTAGTGGAGCTGTATCTGACTGTGAATAGTATAAAAGCTGACATCGCCTGTGATTCTTACTGTTCAGGAAAGAAAAAATAGTAGAGAAAAACATTGCACCTGAAAATATCATAGTGTTAAAAATTCGAAGTGCATTCAATAACAGCAAAATACTGGAAGCGATTCTTAAAGCAATGTTCTCCTGACCCAATTTTTTTGCTTCTCCGATTTCTACTATCCTTGTTTTTTAAATCCTTTTCAAGTTTACTCCTGCAAAGATCTCCATGTGACCAAGGAATTGCAGAAACCATTCTCTTGCACAGGTATTGCAAAACTTCCAGTGACCTAAGCGAGTTTCTATAGATCAGTTAATACCTCAGCAGCTTCCATCCCATACAGAAGGCTGAAGTATGCTTCCCCCGTCATATGAGAGTGATGAAATACCAGTGGTACAGTGGTGGTCACCTTTTTTTTAAATAATCTCTCTTTTCCCTATTGTGTGTCGTCTTAACAGTACGACAGAAATACTGTGAATGCCTACATTAGCACAAAGTATAGTAACTACATCAAACTGAGACCAACTATTTTCTTTAGCTTTCCTCTCTATTCAGCGGACAGCCTGACCTCCAACTCCAAATTTTTTTTCATATTTTGATACTACTACTTTCAGATTGCACATGTTGTGTTCAAAATTGTCCCTTTTTAATCAAGAGGAAGAAGAGCAACAAAACCAAATCATATCAGAAGTTACGGACTTTGAAAGTGCTTATTCTCAGTAAATGTGATCATATGTGTAGTTTTGTGATGTTAATTTCCAAAAAGATGGAAAGGAGAGAGGTATAAGGATGATGTCATTGTACAAGCCTTATTCCTTGTTCACAGAATTGAAGCATAAGACTTTTTTGCTAAAGGCTGTTAATGGACAAGTGCAGTTTAATGGACAAGTGCCTCTCCCTGTCCACCACATCTTATATTGATCATGCATCTTTGCCTACCACCTTCTAAAACTCAGACAACTTTCTGCTCCTTGACAGGCCAGTGAGCAAATCTGCAGGACCCATAAATATTTCTGAGAAATACTGCTACGCAAGCCCAGGCTTTACTTGCCTCTTCAAAAAGGTACTACTTATTTTCTAGTATTTACTAGTGCTGTTATTTGTGATCATAAATCATCTTGGGTCATTAAGCTTTTTGAAGAGGATTACCTGACCATGTTGGAGGCATTGCCAAAATATTGCTGAAGTTTCACCTAGAAGCTGTTACTGCTTTGAAGGCATGTATGCATAATTGGAGTTGGAGGTCAGGCTGTCCACTGAACAGAATTCAAGTTAGAGAAGAGCTTGCCCTTAATAGCTGAAATAGGAACCTGAACAAAATAAGCCATTTTCAGTGGACAGTGAGGATTAAATTCAAAGTATGCTATATATTCATGAGTGCCCTCTACACAATGTTACGTAATGGGTTAACTATTTACATCTATACAGATGTTTTAGACCTCAGCTGTGAGTTGCTTTCAGTCAGTCTATTCAGTAGACCAAAACTTCCTTCCAATGAACTGCTACGGGTTTGTTGGCAAGTGAAACATCAGATGGAGTTTGAGTTTGTTTGCTTGTCTGGAGACCACCACGGGTAATTCTTGTACAGTATAAAAACAGAAATTGTGGTAATCTTGCTGACTTCCCAGTCTACAGGAGTAGTAACTTGGTTAAGTCTTAGGTGCTTTTTCTCTACAGTAGTACCAGTGAAAATGGCCAGAGCTTGCCAGTGTTGTTGTGCTGCTGTGTTGCAGAACAGTGTAATTCGTGGATTCTGCAGAACAGCATGATAAAAATTCTTCAATGACCTAAGTCTATTTGAATAGCGGATGTTATAGTGATTGTATGTCTTTATTTTGATGTGGATGTAGTATACGGTGCTATTTTAAATCCAGCTTATGTTACATTGGTTTTGCACATGATTTTTGACATATTGATGCTTATCATTATTTAATTATCCTGCCAGAGGTAGGATAGGATTATAACGCTAGATAACACTAGGATTGTACTAGAATAGCTGAAGGCTTTTGTCAGGTGTGTGGGACCAAGTAGGATGTTTGGCAGCGGACTGAACATTGGGATGTGAGTGTTTGAAGTGACCATGTTTCCCATATAGGCCAACTCTTGATAAGATAGTAGCAACAGGTGAAACAAAAAATTACCTGCCTGAGATCACCAGATAGTCTCTGTAGTACTTGGAGATGAGAGGCCTTTCATTAGAGAGTCATTTGCATCATTGATGATCAAGTTGCATGACCTTTCTCTGTTTTGGTTTTTGTTTGGTCGTTTCCCCCCACCTTCCCCCTTCTTTGTAGCTTTTTGCCCATATATATCTAGGGTCAGGTACACATCACAGGTTTAAATTATTACTGTATAATATTTAAGAATTTGGAAATATTGGCAAACTGGACAGAAGAATTCAGCACATCTGTGCTCTCAAAGATTACATCACTTTCTCACCACTGTTTCTGCTAATACTTATATTCATACACTACAGTGTTGGTATCCTCTCCTAAGGGAGCAAAAGGAGCAGGCTTAATCCTAGCTTTTCTTGGCATTTCTGTAGTAATAGTTTCTCTTGATCTTTGCATGAATAGAACTGAGAGAAAAGGAAAGCAGTAAGACATAGAAAAATTGAATTTGAGGAAAGATTTTTGCAAAACAGTATTTTCAAAGAGTTGCCAGTAGCAACAGTAGTAGGAAAGGAGGCATGTTTGGTTTTGCTTTAGCAGTTAAAAATACACAGAAGGAGGCAAAGCGAGATAAAGAAATGATTAGTGCCTTTCTCCTGTTTCTCAATCCAGCTCTTAATTGCATTAGAAATTTAAAATACAGATTTCTTCTCGAATACCCCCTTTCACGATAAGATTAGGTCATCTCATTCTTACCCTTCTATTTGTGTACTATACTGTCCTTTCTCGTTGAAATGAATGATGAGTCAGAGACAGTGCTGTGAGAGCAGTAGCTTTCAGTGGCAGTAAGCCACTGAAACAGTTCAGGTGTTACATGGAACTTTATTCTGCACTTTATGTCAGCACCTTTAGCGCTACTACTTTCACTCAGCATCTCTGATTCTCAGGTTGTCCTGCATTTATTGTTTTGTGTATTAATTTCTATTTACTATTCCTGTTTCCTGATGTGTTAATTTAGAGAATGTCATGGGACTAACTTTTGTGAACTGATCATGCAACTTCTTGCTCCAGTTTTTCTGTTTATGTACACAATATAGTAAGCCATTTACATTCATTTATATTGTGAATGGTCTAAATTAAAAATATATGAATAACAGTGGGGTGATTCAGACTCCTGCTTCTGTGTCTTTAATCCAAACTTAAAATGTGAAACACATATTTTGATACAGTTACCACGCTAATGCAAAAGTAAATGAAACGGGAAGCTTCCTGATGTATAAAGCATATGCTTTCTAGGGCTAAACTTCCATTGTCAAAGTATGATAGCATAATGTTTTTGTATATTGACAGAGGCGTATTTGCACTTTTACTATGTATCAGTTGCAAAGCTGCAGAAAGTCACATGCAGTTACCATAGCTCAGCTCATGCACAATAGCCAAGGCCAGAATATTGACAATATATGGATAGAGGAAATCTTGATGACCACAGTTCTTGTACTGAACTAAATTAAAACTCATCCAGCGATTCATCAGGAAAATAATAAAATCCATTCCTGAAATAAGCAGTTTTCAAAAGTGATGAAAAAGTAGCACGTTACCTCAGCTGTGTGACTGCCTTCTAAACCAGAAGTTGCAGTAACCTTTCAGTCTCAGGAAAGAAGGGATAATTTGTGGATACATAAAGTAGGTAAATACAGTTATGTTTACAAGTTTATATAAATAGGGTATACAAGCTGTACCTTGTGTATGACAATCAGCAAGTGTTCTGTGCTTTTCAAGGAGAATATTGTTCAAAAGAGATTTCAGGGTGGAGAATGCAAAGGACTTGTGGTGAATCTAGGAAATGGACTTTGTATACAGAAGACAGAACAAAGCATCTGACTGTTAGTGTGAAAGGGGCAAATGGTAGAGAGAGCTGGCCTTATTGACAGTGTGGAGGAGGTGGAGTGAAGTGTGATGTGAGACAAAGTCTGTAAGTGATACGTAACATCAAGTGGGAAAAACTATGCAAAGTCTTGCAGATGTAACATTGTGGGGTAGAGACAGAAGCTGATTGGAGGTACAAGATGAACAGGTGGACTCAGAATGCCCTAAAGACAGTTGTAATAATGAAGTATGCTGTGGGCCACGAAGACAAAATCAGTCTGAAACCAGAACATAAATGACATGATCAGTTAAAAAAAAAAAAGATGCTTACAAGCTGGAGTGAGTGTGAAAGAGGGCCACTGAGATGGGTAGGGGGCTGGAGCATGAAATGTAGGAGAATCTGAGGTAGCTGGGTTTGTTTACCCTGGTGAAGAGAAAGCTAAGAGGGATTGAAATGCTGTCTTTAACTAGCTAATGAGCATTTATATAGAACACAAGACAAGCTCCTCTGAGGTGCACAACAAAAGAAGCAAGAGCTGCTGTTGCAATAAAGGAAATACTGATTGCATTTAATGGGGGAAAAAATTCATAGTAAATCTCCATCCTTGGAAGTATTCAGAACTTGACTGGGAAGGCCCTTAGTAGCCTGACGTAACTTTGAAGTTGCTCCTACTTTCAGCAGAGGATTGGTCCAGAGGTCCCTCTAAGCCTAAATAGACGTATGATTTTGTGGCAACTTCTGTTTAGAGTGATTATCTTGTAGCAACAGGAGTTACTGAGGGAAAGCATTGTTAAAATACTGGACTAGTTAAATCTTATTTGGATGATGTATTCAATATAATCCAAGCGTGAATGTAAAGTTTCATTTAAGCACAATACTTGGAAGTTATTCTTCACTCTAAGATGAGTTATATGGATTTGATAAAATTAAATATTTCAGTTAGATTAAGGTGTTTATCTAAAAGGTAGCTTTAAAAATATATTTTCAAATTTCTGCATCTAATTTACTGCATTTGCACATCCAGTTTTTGAAATTCTATGTTTAAATGATGAAAGAAAGAGTGGGAATAGTTGTGCTAAAGTATCTTGTGTAGAGGTGTTTCCTACAGGGTGTTACTCAAAGCAATCATAATTACAAGTTCAGTTTCTTCCTAATATTTTTATTCTTTGTCTGCTGTTCCTATGGATGCACATTTTTTGTAGATAGGGGCTGTTGTATAGCTTTAACTCAGCGTTCTTTCACAGCAGTGATATTTAAAGAATATAATTTGATCTTTTCTAAAGAACATATTTTATTCTTTTAGCTACTGAAAAGTTACATGCTGGTACAGGATCATATTTTGTAGGTAAGTGCAAGAAGGAACGCACTTTTATTGTAAAGCAGTGTTAAACATTAAAAGATGCTTAATAGTAAATACAAGTTCTGAAGGTGGACCTACAAGCTGTTTAAAAAGTCATGAATAAAAAAATAAGTTAATTGTATCACTTGTGGATTTAAAGTTGCTAGCTATTGTCAGTACAAGGAAGGATGGGAATACCTGTCAGGAAAAATTTTATGACCTTGAGAGCTGCAGAAATGGAAGTAGGATGAAATTTAAGTGCCAAATGTTGATACATTTAGAGATTCATTACTCGAATTTCTGCTGTAAGCAGACAGCTTTTCAGCTAGGTCTGACAGAGGATGCATAAGATCCATGTATATTAATATTATTACAAAATACCTAGTCAATCATCAGTAAAATGAGACTATTAAAAAGCATATGCAGTTTTTTAATTTATCAGGAGAGGTATGTCTGTGGAGATACTAAAGTATAAGAGTATATGCATTGAGATTGCATTGGTGCATGGTTCCTTTGTGTTCAGGAAAAAAATAACCAGATGGTATCAAATGTAGAGGTTAATAAGAAGGTTGGGAAGATTTATTTTATGTGAAAACTTACTTTCTAAGAGGAGACTCTCAGCATAACTTAGAGTGCAGCAGTCTGAACTAATGTGTTTACATGGCTTCTGGGCTACAGCTGGCTCATGACCGAGTAACTCAAGAGTATTAACTGAGTAGTACTCTTAATATTTCACCTATTCATGCAACAATTCCCAAGCTTTTCTTCTCTCTTGTTCCATTTCTGAGCTTGTGACCGTGCTTTTTTTGGAAGTGTTGCTCCTGCATGTGTTCTGCAGCTCCATCTTTAGGGAGTTGCTGAGGGATGGTACAAATGAACTCCCTAAATACTCTGGAAGGGTTCACATCTGGAAAGGAGAGGAGCTACAGGCAAAAATGATGCAAGAAAAAGGGAATATCAGCTGACTTTGAATAATTCCAGTCTGGAAATTGATAAAAAGCTCTAAAATGCAAAAGAATGAGATACTGGAATTACCTTCTAGTAAGAATGATGAAGGCAAAATGTTTTACCTAGTTAAGGGAGAAAAGTTGATGAAATTACTATTACATTATGTGATATAAATGATAAGGGTCTGGACTTCATGATCCTTAAGGGAAATCCTTAGAATCATAGAATCATTAAGGTTGGAAAAGACCTCTAAGATCATCAAGTCCAACCATCAACCCAACACCACCATACCCACTAAACCATATCCGTAAGCGCCTCATCTACTGATCTACTAGTCTTTTAAATACTTCCAGGGATTGTGACTCCACCACTTCCCGGGGCAGCCTGTTCCAAGGCCTGACCACTCTTTCAGTAAAGAAGTTTTTCCTAATGTCCAGTCTAAACCTCCCTTGGCGCAACTTGAGGCCATTTCCTCTCGTCCTATTGCTGGTTACTTGGCAGAAGAGACCAACCCCCACCTGGCTACAACCTCCTTTCAGGTAGTTGTAGAGCGCGATGAGGTCTCCCCTCAGCCTCCTCTTCTCCAGGCTAAACAGCCCCAGTTCCCTCAGCCGCTCCTCATAAGACTTGTTCTCCAGACCCTTCACCAGCTTTATTGCCCTTCTCTGGACACGCTCCAGCACCTCAATGTCCTTCAAATCCTTATTTCTTAATCAAGCAGTGTGATAAATTGTTTAATAATTTCGGATGTATTTCATGTGAAAAGCTAGAATCTGTAAATAAGAAAAGCTACAAAACCCCCAAAATTACATTACAGCACTACTATATTTAGCTGTATTCAATATCATGGAATTACTGTTACACCTTCAGTACCTGCTAGTTTTAGATTGTACCTTTCTTTGAAAAGGAACTTTATATCTAATTTATTCAGATGGCTTTCTAAAGTGTATTCTGAACATTTTATTTTTACACTGATAGCTAAAGTTTCTGTTCTTTTTTTTCCTGTTGGGATTGTAGAGTCATTGCTACTACTAGAAGGTGAGATGAATTTGTCGCCCTCACTTTGCTCAGCTGGAACTTACTATTCATATGTAAATGTATTTACATATGAATAGTAAATTCAATCAAAAATTCAAATCCATTGGTGCTAATAGGATTAAGGTTTCTGGGTGTCTTAAGGTGGAAATGAAACAAACATTTATAGTGTTGAACTGTTTTCATTGAAGGATTTGTGCAAGTATAATGCAGAACCTAAAGAAGTGGTGTGTTTGAAAGGAAGAACCTGATTTGATGCTGTGGTTGTAGGTGGCCACTTGAACAAACAAACCTACTTGTTTTGCATGTTGCTTTTTCTTTGAAATGAATACAACAAATGGTGTTGTTGATTTGTAGTCATACTGCTATAGGAGCTATTTTTTTGACATATGAGAATGGTGGTGTGCTATGTGATTCCCAAAAACGTAGTTAAGACACTGTTTTGGAAAGCTTACTTTCTAAGTGCATATTGTATTACTTACTCTCTTTACGAAAACTATTTCTGTTGCTAAGGTGCATTTCTTTGTCTCAAAGGAATAGGCTTGTCTGTTTCATTTCTAGTCCAAAATAGTTTTAGTCTGTCTTCATGATTATTCAGAGGGGGTATTTGTTTGTGAAGGCTTTTGTGAATGACCATGTCTGATAGTTTTTAGAAATGTGTGTGGAAGGGATGAGGGAGGCTGAGGAGTTTTCTGTTCTGTTTTCTGTATATCTTACGGCAGAAGTGCCTAGAGCCTTGAGCAGGTATACCATCCTGTTACTGTTCAAATCTGAAGAAAAATTGAGGCACCAAGAGTTGAATTTGACGACATCAAAATCATATAGCAAATGAATTGATAGCCAAAAAAAGGAACCATGGTCTTTCTAGCCCAATTTGGAGCCCCATTCTTTTACTGTGATTTCAGCCCAAATGCTGGGAGCTAAAGAATGGGCTGGTTATGATAGAGAAACCTATAGTATATGAAAATCAGAGAACACAGGAGTTTTATCACCACCTGGTGATACAGGACTGCAGCCCTGTAACACAGGTGAAGGACTTGGTGATGCATCTTCCCTTCTTTCCCCAGCAAGGTCAGAGCTCCTCAGCTGAGGAGTGGAAGACACTTCTCCAATTCCCCTATCCCAAGAACGTAGTAAATAGAGTGAATGGCATCATGATACTTGACTGTATGATTATGCTTTACTCGGTGTTAATATAGTGAAAGCTTCAGATAGTATTACTCATTTTGGCTGAACCATTTGTAGTCAGCAGTACGCAATTTCTGTCCCTAGCAGTAGAAAAAGTATGAAAACTTTCAGAGTACTGACTGATACTGTTGCGCTTTTTTTCCCATAAGTTTTTTGATTAGTTGGTAATTATTTGAAACTGCTTTGGAAGAAAAACTTTTAAGTTTGGCAGTTACAGAAAGATAACTATTTAAAGTTCTTGAAGTTGTAAAATTCATCTGAAACTAGAGAAAATTTTTAGATTAGCAAAATTTAGAAGTTCATACAAGCAAATTCAATTGTATCAGTGAAGTAAAGCTACAAATGAATATGGGTTGAATGAGACTTTGTATTACTTGAATATTCTAGGTTACTGTTGATTATACCACCCTCATTTCATGACTTGCTAAATTGCAACAGTTATTTCATCATGAGCCCTGTTCTTTTGAGTCAGGAATTTGGTAAGTCACGTCTGAGTTAAATTGTGGATATGTTCAACTTGCTGACTGTTGTATGTCACTTTCTGTAGTATTTCCCTATCTATTGATAAATGTTTCTTAAGGCTGTGAGTGCTGTGTGATTCCTTAGCTTGATTTCTTACAGAAAGAAACACAGTTGTACTGAATTCTGAACCTTCTCTGCCAGTATCAGCTGTATCTGGAAGAGGAGTGCAAGTTTTAAGTTTTAAAACAACTTATTATTGCAGGCTTCATGAAGACTGTCTTGGCTGAAAGTGGTATAAGCTCTAATTAGTCCTCCCCTGCCATGTTATCTCAGAATAAAATCAGTCATAACTTCACTTTATAGCATTGACCAGCATCCATGTAGCACTGAATTGGGAGTAGGATGTTGTGTCTATATATATAGTATATCTATATCCTGATAGATAAGGGTTAAAGGGTGAAGTTCAAGTTAGTAGAATGAAGGCTACAAAGCTGCATGAAACAAGTTCTCCTTAGCTCTACTGCGTGTGGAACAGCTTGTTTTGCTCTTTCTATCTCCCTGTACAGAGATAGGAAGAGAAACAGAGAAAGTGTTTATGGGTCATATCTAAAGCTTCTGATGATAATGCCTTACGTCTTTGCATCCCTGGCAAAATATTTGGACTCTATGAATTGTGCCAGAATTCTCAGATTACGGGTTTAAACATTAAACTGTTCTGGCGATACTGAGACACCACTTTGAGAGGGTGAACCTTGCAATTTTAGGCTACTTTGTTACTAGGAGGTACACTTAAAACCCAAAAGAATTAAAGAATTTTCCATTCCCTAACCTGAAAGCAGTTTTGCAGAGCTGAAATACTGTTTTTAAATTCTCACATGCTTTCTTTCTAAAACCTAAAAAATCCTTTCTAGTCTGTGATGAAATTGAGAAATGGAGAAACATTTCTGACCCAAATTATGAAGACATTAATTTCCATTTTTCTGGTTACTTTTTTACATATAGAGTTCTGCTCAACTTGATAAGTTTTTTTTGTTTGTTTGGGGTTTTTGCATTAAATTCTTCAACGGATGTTAGAATTATTCTATTCTCCTTTATATCTGTGGAAGTGATTACTATCAGTTTTCATCGGTAGCAAAGGGTAGTTTATAAGGTAGACTGCCTTGACTTGCCTGCCTTTCTTTCTTACTCTGTGTGTAGTGTTTGTTGCAAAAATCAAGTGCTTCAGGTTCTCATAATGTTGAAAATACTTCCCAGTATGCAGCTTGAGCAAGAATGAATTTTGTGGCATTTGTAAGGTAAAGATTGAGAGATGTGTTGACTGTGCAATGGAGAAGTACAATAGATGACTTTGAGGAGGAGCAGATGGCTTAAAAAACTGTGGATTCTCCAACAGTTGCTCCCTTCATGTCCAAAATCTTCAAGAATCATTGGTAGATATTCATCACTGTCATTATCATCTGTGCTATCCGTGGTTTAAATGTGATTTAGCTGTCATGTAAGGTAGAATTGCAAATGCAGCGTTGTGTTTCCATTCCAGCATGATACTACTTCACTGTATTCTTGAAATCTTCCTTTAGTTATCCTAGAATATTTAAATTGCAACAACGTTACATTTTATTTTTTAAAAAATACGTTTTTGGGTTACATTAATTTGTGTAGGTTGTATGTTTTACTGATATTCTAAACAGTTTTGGTCATATGTATAACTTTCATTAGTTTTTAATCTGTCTGGGATACCCACTGAGGATTTTTATTGCCAATGACTTTCAATTTTATGCAAGTTTAGTCTTTATTTTTTTCCACCATAAATTCCTCCTGGCTTCTAAAATCTTGAGCTGCATTAGTTTCCTTGGTTTTGGCTTGTGATCAGGCAGCTAGAACTGTGTGAGTTAGCATTAGTGTAAACTTCATTATATGTAAAATACGTAGGTTATTCATTATGGTCTTAAAATAGTAAGAAGCAAACTGAAAGTTTTATTTTTAAAATGATGGAAGTGAAAAATATAGACTGTCATCATCCATGATGGTATATCTTTTGCATGTAGTACGAACAAGTTTAGATGGTGAGAAGATTACATCTAGTTTACTTGAATTATTGTTTTTAAGTGTTACATTAGTTACTGTTTTTAAATGTTAAAATGTTACTGGTTTACTTAAAGTTCATTTAAAGTTACTAAAATGTTTTAAAAAGAAAGAAGTGTGTGCAAACCAAACCGAACATTCTCAAGGTAATGGTCGACTAAGTAATTTCTTGAGGAAGATTCTACATGGAAACAAAAGTCAGTCCTCACAGATTGAGATGAGGGACAGACCTTCAGAAGTTGCTACAACAACTGCAGGAACTAACAGGGACAAAGAAGAAAGCCAGTATTACTGGGTCTAAAAGTTCAACTGTTTTTTGTTTAGTCCTCGGTAATCGGATAGAGAGGAAAAACATAAAATTATCAGTCTGTGCTGGTTACTGGTCACTTCTGTAGTAGAAACTACAGAATATAAATTTGCAGAGTATTGCTGAACAATGTCAAAAATACAAAATAATTTGTGAAATAATAAATAATTTGTAAAACATGCAGTTTTGTCCACAGCTAAAAGAAAATGGTAATATGTCTCAGTAGCTGTATAGGTAGTACAAAGCAGCAGTCCAGTAGACAGTGTAATTCTTTGCAACCAGAAACTCTGTAGCTAACATTTAAAACTGAACCTTGGATTACTGAGTAGTTAGACAAAAAAACCCAAACAAAGCCAAAACAAAACTATACAAGTACAGAACTATCATATGCTTCAGTTTTGCAAGGACCAGTATTTGTTTAGCTTTCTGAGGTAAAACTCCAACTGAAACCAGCAGGAAGTGTGTAAAATAAGTGTCAGATGATCATGCATAGTTTTTATCTTGAGACAGACTTTTCTTATTTTTTTTTAATGCTGTCATAAGTGGTTATCTAAATTTACTCACTTAAAACTGTATTTGATGGCTTTACCCCTACCCAGAGAAGGAGCCAATGCTGTGATTTTTAGGGTAGGCATTTCTTAAAACAAGATTCCTGGGGATTATCTCTTCAGAAGATGGAAGAATTTAACGTTTTGTTAATCTGTAGATAATTGATACATGAAAGTTGTAGAATGAGGCTTATTGTAAGTCAATCAGCGTCAAACCTGAGGAGACACTTAATTTCCCTCTTATGAGACATTCTTTATCAGGTGAGATACTGGATCAATTGGTGCTTTGGTGGGAAATTGAACTCAAGTAGATAATAAAAAATTAAAGGATCTATCATCCATTTCATAGAGGTTTTCGAAGACAAGATTTTAGTTACACAGAAAAGCTATGATAAAAGGTTCAGCATCTCAGAAGAGATCTTACACTGAGATCCTGGCTGTTTATGATTGTTACTAATACTGTTTCAGTGTTCAGAAGGATAGTAATATTACCCTGAAACTTCTAAATGCCTTGTATGTCCAACCAGAATTACTGGAGAAGTTGCACTTATCTGCAATTAGAAATTGTATATAAATTACATAACAGCTGACATGAAGCATGAGACAAAATAATTTTATACTGTAATTTGTTAAATTAAATATGTTCTAAGAGATTCTTCTTTTTGAAAGGCATATTATTATAACTGAGTCAATATCATTAGTCAAACACTTCAGTGAGATTCTTTATCTTTACCAGTGTTTCTGGTATTAGAATTTTGCATTTGTATCACAATGCTTTCTGGTTTTGTTTGATCTTTGGTGTATTAAAGCCTGAGATCCCATCCATGTTGCAGAGGTCTTTGCCTTTTTCTACAGTGTTTTTGATCTTTGACTTTGTTACTTGCCAATAGAACCAATGCTCTGTTAAAGTGAGCAATTTTATTTTCTAAGCTATTGCTGATCAGTGTTTTCATCAAATTAGAGCTTATTGTGGGAAAATATTTTGGTGGATTTCTGAGGGTTCCCCCCCCAATGATCTTTAAAAGGTTACTGTTACCTCTTTCTTTTACCGATTAGGTTTTGTTAAACAGTTAAGAAACTGAAGTAGTTCACCAATCAAGTATCTACTCTGTTTAAGCCAAAGCTCCTGTTTTAAATGGAGTAAGTAGGGACGTTAAAATTGAACATAGTGGATTTGATTTCTTTTTTGCTTTACACATTCCTTCCCCTCTTCTCTTTACGGCAAGCCTTTGTAGAGAGTTTTTCTGCTTGCTGTATGGGTTGTTTTTTTTTTTTTAATATGTGGCTTCACTGTCTTGATGAAGTTTGCATTGTTGCTTCCCTGTGTAGAGCAAAGGAAGCATACTGAGCCTGGGTGCCTCTGGATTATGGCCAGCAATTGTGATGTTATTTGTTAACAAAACAGGAAATTGTGAGAACTTGCCATGTGCATTTGAAGAAACTTTAGATTCTATTTAGGAGAACAATTTCTTTCCTGCATCATAGATACTGCAAATTTTTTGCTTATCTCTTTGCATTAAGTCTTACTTTAAAAAATCATTTGCAGTCAGCAGGCTTTCTGAATCAGCACTGTAGAAGGTATATGTGAATATTTTCACATCACTAGTCTTCCATCACTATCTCCTTATAGAATCATAGATTATAGAATCATAAAATCATTAAGGTTGGAAAAGACCTCTAAGATCATAAAGTTCAACCGTTAAGCCAACACCACCATGCCCACTAAACCATGCTCTTTTCCATTTCTGAAATGAATGCTGGAAGCCCCCAAACCCGTTGTCTTTGGCAGTGAAGATGAGGCAATTTGAGGCTCTTCATTAGATGCTGGTTTAGAAGGTGTAAGCTTACCTTATAACAAGCTTACCTTATAACAATATTTGAAACTGTGTCTTTCGAGCATTTCCTAAGAAACAGTCATTTAGTTGCAGAGAGGTTCTTTATTCCAGATGCCATTCACACTCTTTTTCTGCTATGGATTTGTTTTGACTGTTTAAAATATTATCTATTCTAACAGTTTAAATTTTTAGTTTTAGTTCAGATTTTTTTTTTTCCATAAATCCACAGAATAAACAAAATTTCTTTTGAAATTTAAATGAGATACCTAACCCTTTGGTTGGAGGTTAGGCGTGTAAACCTCTATTCAGGTGGTACTGGGTGAATTGCTTAGTATGAAGTCATAGCACTTTCAGGTCACTAGGAAGGAACTGAGTCTTTTTTTATTATTATTTTTATTTTTTATTTCTGCAAAGTTAAACCCTTTCGGTTGTGGAAAATCTGTGTAAATAAAACCTCAAGGTGGTGGTATGAGCTTGTATTCTCCAATAGTCAGTACACAGGTACAGTGGGCCACATATTCCAGTTTAAATGCTGCTCCAGAATGTTACTGTACGGGTAAAGCCTTTCACCTCTCCATCAAAAATCATCCTGTGCTGGAAGGGAGAGAATGTCTAAAACTCTCAACATCTACACCTGCAAATACACGTTAGTGATTTAATTTATTCCAGCTGTTTAGTTTTGTAATTCAGTCCATTTAAATGCGAGGTTGAAAGCCTTTTATTTTGGGTGGGGGGGAGCGTGAATATGATTTTCATGCATTTTTAGCATGCAACGTAGAAATGCTGAATTTATTACTGTCCTATAGTGTGCACCACAGCATCCTGTGCTTTTCCGAACATACCCTAATCCCTGGTACAGCAGTGTTCCCCATAGCCTTTTGCATTACATAGTCCTGCCAGACTGCTGTCATCATTCACAATCCTTTCCCTATCCCTCATGGATGTTTGGAAAATCCTTACTATGCAGTACACAAGTAAATTTCATGCTTGAAGTTTATGGTGCCTCAGCAGAGGTGGAGGAGAGAGAGACATTCTTAAAAGTTACCTTTAAAATGTTCAGTTGTATAATGACAGTGTATTTTGGTTTGATAGTCAAGGAAAAATATCTTTCATTCCCTGTAATTTGTCCAAGAAATTAGGGTGACATGGGATTGGTGGGGGCTACCCAGGTCATCAAGTTTAGCTCCTGCAGTAGCTATACTGATACAATGGATGTCTACCTCAGAAGAAGCCATGTAAAACTCACTCCGTTTACTCCGTGTCTCATAATTTCATTCTGACAGCATTACCATACAGACTGTATTATCTTCCCCCTCCCCCCCCCTTTTTTTTTTCTCTTCTCTCCAGGGTTGGGGGGGGTATCAGTGGTAGGAATTCATCAGGAAGAAGTCTGACACTTCTAAGAGAGGAGTAGATGGCAGAACAGACAGTAGCAGTTTCTGTTACTGAAGGAGTCCGAGACTTGTAAGATTTGATGCCTCTCCACCTTCTTCTAATCAGTCTGTCCTTCCTGTCCTTTTCTTCCTTCTTCTTGCTTTCCTGTGTGAAGTAACACCTTGTGCAATACATGTATCATATGACAATTTCTTTTTTTTGGACTGGGTACACAGAATTTCTGGTTGCAGGAGCTGATGATGACATTTTTCTTGCAAAGCGAGTAGTAAATTTCTCAAACAAGTGATACTTAAGTGTGAAGTTTTAAATGAAAAACTCTTAGCACATGAATCACTGGCTTGGGAGGAAGACACCAGAGAGAGCTTATTCAAAAAAACCAAAACAACCAACAAACCAAACAAAAACCAAAACAAAACACCCCCAAAAAGACCCCCCCAAACCCCCAAAAAACCTACCTTATTTTGGTTGGGAAAAGGGAAGGCTTTTATTAATTAATGCTTTTAAAGCAAGGTACTTTGTTTGAAAGATAAATTGTTTTAATTGTTTGGAGGTATGCAGTGTATGTTCATGCTTTTATGCCTCTTGGACACAACTTGTAAAACATGGACTGTGAATTAGCAAGAACTGCTCCTTTTAAAACACAGTTTTAAAGTACCTTGATGCTTTCTAGAAAGCACAGCCATACAAAGTTTGCATTTTTAAAATACTGTGTGCTTTAAAAAAACTGCAGGATTGTTTGTATGTTGTAGTGTTAAGCAAGAGACATCATAATGCCTTTCTGTCATTTCAACAAAAATCTAAGAAGAAACAAGTTGACCTCTTTGTGTTCTTTCTCTTGCTAAGCTCTTGACTATAAGGCTAGTAATATGTGTTATTAATTGAACTAAGGACTGTTTTTTATGTGGTGGCTATGCTGTATTTTCTCCACTGCGGATACATCCTGTTATTTGTTGAAGATGTTTCGGAAAAGTGGAAAAATTAGTCATATAAGAGTGTGTGAATTTTTTTTTTTTTTTTTAAGAATTAATGTAAGAGAGAAGAGATATGTAAACTTGTGAATTACAGAATGACACCGTTACCCATTTTTTCAGTCTTCACCTCTTACTGATGTGATTTATCTTATTTATCTATCAGATCATGTCATATATATCATATATATCATGCCATTGATGATGGCAGTGTTAACATACCTGTTCAGAAGGAGGCAACAAGAATGCTAAGGGTAAAAATATACCAAGTGTTCAGTTTTAAAGATGAAGCAGCTGAGATCTTCTGGAACAATGGTACATTCTCAAAAGCAAACATCTCTGAGAAATCTGATGGTCCTGCTGCTCCTGCTCCTGCATCTCCATGTCATATATATCTCCCTCTCTATTTAAACTGTGTTTGTTTCTGAAGTTCCTGCACATTTCTCCCTACCACTTCCTCCTCCGTTTCCTATTTTTACAGAAAAATTCCTCACTCTCTGTCAAACTTAGCCATTTGAGCTGCAAAACAGAGAATGATTAGTAAAGCAAGATATTAAACAATTGGGGATGAACCTATAAAACAGTGGATAGAGAGGTGATGGATGGCAGGGTATTCTTGCAGGGTTTTTTTTGCAGTTTTTTAACTTTTTCCAACTGTCCTCTCTAAGAGCACTGTCCTTGCTACTTCTTTGCTGCTGAATTGTGTTAGACAGCTATAAAAGGTCGTGTGTTTGGTGGTTAGTAGTTCCAGTAGCTATGCCAAAACTGTTCTGTGGACGAGTAAGTCCGTATTGGCATTTTGTGATTCATGTATGTGCCATTGATCAGCTGAAAGCAAAAACTGTTCCTATGGCAGCTAATTGTTCAAGAGGGACTTTCATTACTAATTTTTAGGGTGTGTGTGTAAGTTTCTGTTTTGGGGGTAGAATATTTCAGTATGTATTTATCCTTCAAGTTTTAAAACATTGCTGTACCCTAACAGTCATTTATGATCTAGTTATTATGATCTGATAATTCTTAAAATTAAAGTATGTGAAAGAACACTAAAAAATTGTAGATTTAAATGCAACTATATGACCTTTTCATTCCTAGCTCCTTCACTTCAATAATGTGTAACATTTGCTTTTCTAGCTTAATAATGAATTAAAGCGGCACTATTGGCTTTTAACCCTTTTAACTGATCATCTTACTTGTTATGGAATAAGCATATTGCAATTCCCAGCTGCATTTCAGTTTTTACCTAAGTGGTTACCTCTGCAAAGGCTTATCTACAGACACCCTCTCTGTATATAAATTTCTCCTCATGGTTATAACTTTGTTTATTTTGGCCTTTTTCTTTCTTTGCTTTGTAAAATTAGATTTCCTAATGGAAAGCAGTATTTCAGATAAGGAGGCAATATTAATGTGTCATACAGTTTACTAAGATGGCCTATGCATTGGAAACTTTTACAGACACACTTGCTACAAATTTATATGTTTGTGAGGTTTTATTGGTGGTCTTAGTAAAGGTGCAACATTTTTGATGGGTAATTTCTGTCAGTGAATTGATGCAGAATATGTAAATAATGTACTCTTAACAAAGATGTTGAACTAGGGATGTGATTTTTTTTTTTTTTTATAGCTAAAATCTTAAGTGCAGACTGACGCAGTAATCAGAGGAATACTGATTACTTTCTGACTGCGTACTCTTTTTCTTTTTTTGAACACTTTGTGGTGATGTATCTCTCGTCCCTAGTTTGTATTTGTTCGTACTAGTTAAAGACAGATTGGGAAGTTCTGCGCTCTTCAGCAGTGGACTGTGAAAGAGGGAAACTTTGTCAGATTTTAGCAATGAAGGATAGGCCATTTGTCCCTCAGTTTAACCCCCTAGTCATTAGTTTATAGAAATAACTTAAGAGTCCTTTCAATTTTTGTTTTTTATTATTTTTTTTTATTGATCTCCAGCGCTCATTCTTCTAGTTTTCTAGTTTTGGAAAGACATGTAATATTGAATGATGTGGTTAAAGCAAGATGTGGAAATGATGTGTGGCAGATTTTGATAATGCCTTTGAAAGTATTGCTGAGTTCCTGGTAAGTGTCAATGCTAAGTTGTCATCATTTACTCCTCTTTCTTCAGGTTTTTTGTGCTTTAATCAGCTCTTAATTTAATTGCTTCCCTCTGGTTGGTCACCAGTTTCTGTTACAAAATATCTTACAAGTTGTTCTAGAAACCATTTGAAATCAGTTGTATGTAGTTTATATATTCACAAAAACCATCTGTAGTCTTACTTCTCATGCTTATATAATTCTTGCAGTTAAAATGCCGTAACTTGGAATCTTCATGAGTTGTTGTAGAACTTGGTTGCTGAGTATCATAGTTGCATGTTTATTAGTTTTACGTTTTAATGGGCATTTAAACTACTTTTTCAGATACTGAAAGTAGGACTTGGAAGTATAAAAATCACAAGGTCATTTCGTGCCTTTTGAAAGAGCTGTGCAGTTTTGACCACTATGCATCCCTTGAGAGACTGTTGTTCATCATTTGCATTTTTCAGTTTGTTCTTTGATCTTCAGTCCTTTCAAAACTGTCAGTTGAATGCCACCAAATCCTTGTCATTAATCACACTGCTTGAATCAGGTCCTGTATTTTGGATAGACTCCTGTATTTGACAATAAAATGTGCTAAGAAGTGGGAAACTGTCTCAGAGTTCTTGTCAAGAGTCTAATGATGGTGTGAAATTCAGATAGTCATCTGTCATCTGATAGTCAATTCTTCTGTACCTGGAGATGTTTTTGGTTTCCCGTTATTTCGGTATAGGACTTAGCAGTGCTGCTGTTATCCAAAGGCTGTATTTAGATGTTTTATATTGTTCATAGAATTGAGGGTTTAATTTAACTGCCTACCTGTCCTTCATCACCAATTTCTATTACAAAGTCTCTTGCAGGTCATTCTAGATACAGTTTGAAATCTGTTGTAAGTTACACACTCAAAAGCACCATCTGTAGTAGTACTTTTCACGTTTACAAAATTCTTGGATTTAAAAAGTGAGGAAGAAGTACCAGCTGAGATCTTCTTTAGACAACTGGAAGAATCCTCACGTTCACAGGCCCTGGTCCTCACAGAGGAGTAACCACCATGGTATTTGCTGGAGAGACACCATAGTAGGGCACAAGTAATTCAGGAAATCTAGAGTTTATTGACAACGACTTCCTGACACCGGTGACTGACTCACTGACAAGGGCGATGCTGTGTGGACCTCATCCTTACAAACGAGGAAGAACTGGCTGGGGATACAGGCGAGGGCAGCCTTGGCTGCAGCAATATGAGATGGTGGAGTTCAGGATCCTGAGAGGAGGGAGCAAGGCATATAGCAGTATCATAACCATGGACTTAAGAATAGCAGGCTTTGGCCTGTTCAGGGATCTACTTGAAAGAATCTCTTGTGATACAGCTCTGGAAAGAAGAGAGATCCTGGAAAGCTGGTTAGTTTTTCAAGCATCGCCTTCTCCCAGCTCAGAAATGGTCCATCCTGACATACAGGAAGTCAAGCAAAGGTAGCAAGAGGTCTGCAGGGAGGACCAAGGAGCTCCTGACAAAACAAAAATGTAAAAAGGAAATGTAGAAGTGTAAGCAGGATCAGGTGACCCAGGAGCATGCAGGGCTGTCTGAGCATGCAGGGATGGGATTAGAGAAGCCACACCCCATCTGGAGCTGTGTGCTGTGGAAATGTGATGGGCAACAAGAAGGGTTTCTACAGGTACATTAGCAGCAAAAGGAAGACTAGGGAAAATGAGGACCCACTGCTGAATGGGAATAGGGACCTGGTGACAAAGGACATGAAAAATGGTGAAGTACTCAATGTTTTCTTCGCCTTGGTCTTGACTGGTAAGACCAACCTGTAGGAATCCCAGGCACTGAGGGAAAGTCCAAAGCAATGAAGACTTACCCTTGGTAGAGGAGGATCATACTGGGGAACATTTAAACAAACTGGATATGCACAAGTCAATGGGACCTAGTGAGATGCATTCATGAGTGCTGAAGGAGCTGGCCAATGTCATTATGAGACCACTCAATAATCTTTGAAAGGTTATGGTGATCGGGGGAAGTACCAGAGGACTGAAAGAAAGCAAATGTCACCCATATCTTCAAGAAGGGTAAGAGGGAGGTATCTGGAAAATAAAAGGCCAGTCAATTTTATCTCGATCCCTGGGAAGGTGATGCAGCAACTAATCCTGCAAACTACTTCCAACCACATGAAGGACAGGAAGGTGATCAGTAGTCAGCATAGATTTATGGAGGGGAGATCATGCTTAATAACCCCAATTACCTTCTATGATGACGTGACTAGCAGTGTGGATGAGGGCATGTTCATTTTTTACTTTTGTAAGGCTTTCAACACTATGTCCCATAACGTCCTTCCTAGACAAATCAATGAAGTACAGACTAGATGAGCAGACAGTGAGGTGGATCAAAAACTAGCTGAACTGCTGGGCTCAAAGCATTGTGAACAATGGCATAAAGTGCAGCTGGAAGCCAGTCATCAATGGTGTGCTCCAGGGGTTGACACTGGGGCTAGTGCTGTTTAGCACCTTCATTAAAGACATGGATGATGGGACACAGTGCACTCTCAGCGAGTTTACAGACAAAAGGGGAGGAGTGGTTGATACACCAAATCAGTGTGCTGCTATTCAGAGAGACCTCAACATGCTGGAGAACTGGGCAGACAAAAACATCAATCAGTTCAACAAAGGGAGGTGCCAAGTTCTTACACCTGGGAGTGAATAACCCCATGCAACAGTACAGGCTGAGGGACAACCAGCTGAGAAGCAGGTTGGCAGAAAAGGGCCTGGGGGTCCTGGTGGATAGAGTTGAACATAAGCCAGTGATGTTCCCTGTGGCGAGTAAGGGCAAACAGCATCCTTGTGCTTTATTAAGAAAAGCATTGCCAGAAAGTCAAGAGAGGTGATTCTTCCGCTCTACTCATCAGTGGTGAGTCACATTTGGAGTGCTGGGTTCGGTTCTGGGCTGCCCAGCATAAGACAGATATGGACATACTGAAATGAGTCTAGTGAAGGGCCATGAAGATAGTTAAGGGATTGGAGTATCTGGTATTTGAGGAGAATCTGAGGGAGCTGGGACTCTTCAGCCTGAGGCAAAGAAGGTTCAGGGGGATGTTACAAATATGTTGCTAAGATATGTGATGGAGCCAGACTTTTCTCAGTGGTGTCCAGTGGCAGGACAAGAGACAATGGGCACAAACTGAAATACAAGAAAATCCATTTAGAGGAGAACCTGTTTGACTTAAGGGTGATCAAACATTGCAATATGGGGGGTTGTGTAGTCTCTGTCCTTAGAGTTACTCAAAACCTGACAGGACACAGCCCTTAGCAATCTGCTGTAGCTGACCCTGCTCCAAGCAGGGGCATTGGACTACATGGTCTCCAGAGGTCCCTTCCAACCTTAAACATTATAGGATTCTATGATTTTTTTTCATACATAATTCCCTTAAGTCAGAAAAACGTACTTGCATTGTGCAAATCATCACAGCTGGTAAGTGCCAGCTATCTATTACAAAATTCTTCTATAGCATTACTTCCTGACTTCAGTAACTTATCTTTCACATATATTTTACTGCCAGGAAATGCAAAATCTGTTTCTTGTCCCACATGTATTTCGTAATGGCCAGTTATTACCTAGGTACTTTATCACCTTTTTACTTTTAAGGCTTTTGCATTAGCATATATAGGAAGCTTTATGGGATGTGGTAATTTTTGAAAAAATATGTTCTTTCACTTGTGCTAATTTTACTAATTAAAAATATCTTTTTCACTCCTCTTATTTTTCCTTGGAAAGCCATTAAGTATTCGGTAAGTTACTGGGGGCAGCTTTGAAGTTCTTAGGTGTGTTAGTGGAAGTTGTGGCAGAAAGCTGTCATCACAGAGGAAAAACAGTGCTTTGAGCTTAAAGGCCACATCCTACAGTCCTTACGTATGCAGTCAGAATGGATACTTCATTCTGAGGAATAAATATGATAACAAGAAATGGGATTTAGATTTATGCCCGATTTCACTGTAACAGAAGATGTATTAATTCTAAAAGGAAAACACATAGTTATAAAAGATGGTACTGATAACTCATGAAAACTGAGGAAAGTTGCTAAGTGTTTCTCATGAACAATGCTGAAAAAACCATTGCTATTGAACTGTTGAAACTCATCTTGGGTTTTGTTATATTTCATTGGAGCTTAACATTTGATAAAAATTCTGCTTTATAAGTGGCTATACTCTCTAATTTTTGTACATACTGATATAGTAAGCATAGTCATTCTTGATTTGGGAAAAAAAGATAAGCTAAGTCTCCTAAATGCTTTTCAGAGTAGAACTATGCCCTAAATGACTACAGAGGGAATTGTCCCTTTAGAGACTGGTAGTGTGAACCTTTCCACTTTCTTCAAATTATTATCTCAAATTCATTTCCAGCTAGAATTTATTCTTATATCATATGCAGTGGAATTCAACTTTCCTTTAATATTAGAAATCCTTTTTGTCCATTATGTATTAATAAGCAGTGAGGTCTTTCTTACTAAATTTACTTCAGAAGAGGTAGACAAACATAATGGAAATTTTATGGGAGTGATTGACTGCTTACAGCTTTCCAAGATTGCCTGTCTCACATAATATCCTGGACATTGAAATAGCACTTGTAGTAGAGGTTTTGCATGGTTTGTGAAGGCTAGATACCAAAATTGCCTTCTGAACTGAGAACTTGGAATCATCTCAAGAGCTATGGCAATTCCAGTCCTTTTTCCATCTAGTTTTAAAATTTGTGGTGAGAAGTGATTCTGAAGGACTTTCATTTTTCCAAGAGGAACTGAGGTCTAGTAAAGGTATTCCTAAGAACCGGTATCTTAAGATGTTGGTTTTGTGGGGTGTTTTTTTTGGGGGTGGGGGTGGGGGGGTGCTATGTTTGTTGGTTTGTTTGGGTTTTTTTAAACCTATAAGGCAATTTTCAGCACCATTCAAGCTTTGGAGCATGTACTGTCAAGTTTTGTGTGATAGATAACAATAATTTCCCTTGGGAGAAAGTACTCACTTGCAAAGTCCTGCTGGAAGACACAATTGAATTGAGGGAAGTCAGTAAAGGGAAGTCAGATGGTCATTACAAGCAGCCATATACATTTCTACAACAGTTGCAAAGGCTGTGACCATTGCTTTGAAACCAGCAAAAAAGTTTCAGGTGTATCACATGCCATAAAAGTTACTTTGGAAGAATTGAGCAACTGGCCAAAAAGTTTTGTTCCTTCAAGACTTGGGAAGCAAACCTTTTGCTTGGGAATCTGTATGATGAGTGTTAATAATGGTTACTTCAGCAGATCAAAGGCATTGTGTTTAGCGATCTAAGAGAAGTGTTAGTGGAAAAGGAGAAATCTTAGGAACACGTAGATTTTCATCTTTATCCAACAGTGCACCTTGTTGGAAATGGTTCGATCTTATTGGAACTCTTCATTTCTCTTACCAATCGTAGCAAAGTTGCAGGCGTTGTAGTTATGATTTTACTCTTTTTATTGTCATTTCATATTTGCAAACTGTATTGCATATTCTCCAAACAAATAGAAATGGGAGGCAAGTACAATGGAAGTGGCAGATGAAGTAATTAGCTTTGATTCGTTAGTGATTGATAACATCTTGTAATGGTAATACCATGTTACATTAAAGTTTAAGGCTTTGTAGTGCATCATGTACTATCAGGGTAGTTTATCATCACTAAAATTCTGCAGGTGTATTAAATGAAAGTTCAACAAAATAGAAGGTTTATAGCTAAACTATTGTAATGCAGACTGGCAATTTAGGATAGTACACAACTATATTACTACTTTTTTTCCCTCCAGTCAGAAAGGGCATGACTTTGCTGGTTGGAGATGTATTCTTCTGGGATGAACATACCTATTTTTCATGCTGGTTGAATAACTGTAGTGGTTGTACTAAACTGTGCTCAATCTAATGGGAAAGTAGAAAAGTGAGGTTCTTGGATCCAGTGTTTCCAGTTCATCCACTTCATCTGGTTGCAGAGAGTTTATTTAACCAAAGGTCTTCATATTTGTCAAAGGAAGAATAGGAAACGTGTGCCTCATATCGAGTACTGGTGCTTAAAGCTGGAACCTGAATCTTTTCCAGTTCCATGAATCTGTGAATAGAATAGTGAAGACTTTGCTGCATCCACTAAACACATAGGAAAAAATGCCTCTGTCATTATGGATATTTCTAATTTTGTTTAAAAAGACCATTCCGGTTGGGGATGTTGAGATACCCATTTCTTTTTGCAAGATGCATTTTAAAAGCCTCTGGTGGTTTGTGTTGGATTTGGTTTTTTGTTTGTTATTCTTCTTACTTACAGTAAAAGTTTTTTTTAAAAAAAATACGACTCTTCAGTGTACATGTCAACTCTCTTCAAGCAAGTAACTTAGTTTCTGCCTTCCATCAAAGTAATACACAAATAGGATTAAAAGCCAAAAGTAAAAACTACAACATGGAATAGCTTTGGGAAACAAGCAAACTTAAGTGTAGAGTTAATTCTTTGCAGAATTTAGTGTAATTTCTGGATTACTGATGCTCTCTTACCTTGTCATGACTGTTTTAGCTGTATGTGCTCTTGGTGTGTGGTTATGTGTTAATTGTAACTTACTTGGTCTAAAGAGGTTAATGTGATGAACTTCAGTTCTTGCTTTGTTACTGTCAATGTCAAGATTAGAAATGTTAGATGCAACTTTCCTTGGGGCCTTTGTAATCTAAAAGTCTCACTACTTTCTTTAAAATGAAAATGGAGAAAGTGCCCAGTTTTAGAGGAGGAGTTGAAAAAATAGAGTATTCTGCAATTGTTGAAAATACTAATTTTTTTAATATAATGTTGCTCAATGGATTGTTTACACATTTATTTTTGGAATAGGGAGCCTCAGATTTTGGGAAATACTTTCTTCCTCAGCTTAATAAAATATGTTGTCTAAATGGTTGAATTGTCTTTGTATTTATTTTCTTGTAGAGCAAGTCAGGTAGTTATGCCAGATATACTAGAGATTACTGCTAAAAAAAAGAAAATATGCAGTCAGTTTGAGTACATCGATTTTTTTTTAAGATTTTTTTTTTTATACCCCTTCTCCCCTTCCAGTTTCTGGGCAACCTGATTTTGGTGTCTCTGCTTGAGCAGGAGGTTGGACAAGATTATCTCCAGAGGTCACTTCCCACCTCAACCATTCTGTGATTTTGGGGAGAAAAATAGTGAGATATGCAAAATCATGAATGCATGAACACAGCAGTAGTCCTCTATTCCTTCCTTCTCCCTCAAAGGGTGGGGGCGGCGCGGAAGAGAGAAGGGAAGACAAGTATGTGCAATGTCTTTGGTATTTGTTGTCAGGGACTATCTACCTCATTGTCATGGTTCAATGCAGTGTAGGGTAGTTACAGTGTTAGCTGGATGGTAATTTTTAGTCTGTCAAATTTAAAGTTACTTGTTTTCTGCTGTTCTTTGTGTTGCATACTGAAAAGGAGAGCTTTGCAGAAATATCTGCGTGGGCAGACCATGTTTTGTGGAGGAATGGGATTAATACATAAATCATGGACACAAGGAAAATGATAAGCAGTTGGGGCAGGAGAAAGGCAGGTCAGGAAACAGTAAGTTTGTGTGTTGTGCCTTCAGTCAGCTAAAAGCTGTGTTCGTAAAAGTTTTGGGAAGTGCAACTGTCTTCCTTTTTACTCATTTATCTTTGTGCTGTCCTCTGAGTCAGCAGAAGCCCTATACCGTAATAGGACGGGAATCCCAGTTGTAGTTACCGATTGCATGTATCTAAACTCATTCTTCCGTCTTCTTTCCCAGTTTCTCTACATGCACATGCATGTATGCATGCCTTCCTGCCTGAGGAACTGAGCTGCAGCTTTCTAACTCTGTGACTCAGCCTCATCCTTGGGAATTGTGAAGGACAGCTGACGAAACATAGACCTAAAGGAGCACAACAAAACCAGACTTGAACACAAAGACGTGAAATTTAAAAAAATAAATCTTGGGTGTGGGAAAAAGGGCAGCAAAGGATAACTTGTTTGGTTGGTAATCACGTTAGTTTCAGAGACTATTCTGTAAGCTCTTTGGCCTTCTTTATCTCCTCTAGCCTTGTCCCTTCTGGAATTGCTGTGGAAGGAGGAGGTAGCCATTATAGAAGAGCCATGTTCTGTGTTTTTTCAAAATAGTCTGCAAATGAAATAAAATTTTTAGCACAGTTCCTCAGTGGGAAAGTTTCTCAGCTTTTTTGTGTCATAGATTATGATCCTGCTTTGCTCTTTAAAGTGAAAATAAAACCTCCTATTGATTGCCCACAGTCTAATCTCTTTATATGACCTGCAGTGTTTTTACTTGGTCTTCAGTGGCATGCCTTGGTTTTGACATTTTTGTCCCTCTAGATGGCCAGTGGTTCAATCTTGAAATGTCATAGTGAATCTTCTGGGTTTTTTTATTTGTTCTACCAACTTTTTTTCTGATTGATAACTTTGTACCAGAAGTTATGATAGGAATTTACAATGTGAAACTTTGAATTTTCCCTATTTCTTGGAAAAAAAAAATTGAAGCTAGTTCACAGATGTGTTATTTGTGTTCAGCTGAACTATTTCAAGATGTGTGACTGACTTTTGTCCAAATAATTAGAAACAAAGGGATTACTCAAACCTTGTCTACATAACACACTTAAGGCTTTTAATGTAAATTAATAGGAGGAATTAATTTAAAGAGCTTTAGTTGAGCTACATTAAACATTTGAGTTTATATTCTCTTTCAGAATTAGTAGCTTGATTTAAGTTAGTTCTATTTTACTGTAAAATTAAGTTGCATTGAGTGGACTCTACTTAAGTATGAAGAAAATTTCCAAATTAGTTTGAGGTACTTAAGTCCATTAAAGGGGAAAAAGGAAAAAAAAAAATCAGATGGATGTTTTAGGGAATTTCTATGCATAAGGAGATTTTCTTCAAAGTAGTGTTCTTCATTGTACTTGTTTCATACTAACTGGGTCATGGTAGTCCTATCCACACAAATATTTACCTTTTGTTTTGCTCCAAATTATTATTTCTACAAGTATGCTTTCACTGTTGACAGCTATTCTGTGTTTCTTTGTATTACTGCAGTATCCAGCGGAGGTGAGCTGAGAATGTTTAACATGGACAGGTCAAACATTAAAAATCCCTAAGTTTTTTTGTGCATGGCCATCATAATTTTGAGATTCTGCCTGATTGTTATGGATGGAATGTTTGTTTATGCTGTGACATTGTAATTTCGGAAAATTTGAAAGTTGAGACGTTTAAGCTTGATTGAAGCTGTGAGCTTGCCTAAGCCTGTGAGCAGCTTTGCAAACCAATTGCTGCATTCCTAGGTAGCTTTGGTTTAGATTTGTAACATCTGCAGGCTGTCAAGGGTAGGATATAGAAGATGATCAGTAAGGTGAAAGAGACACCGCTTTAGAGAAATGCTTTTCTTGGAACTGCATCCCTCCTTTCAGCACGGTTTGCAAGCTTAAGAAACTTCCATTGTGTTTGTGTTGCAGACATAGGAGAACCAGCAACAGCAGCAGTAGTTCAGGATGACATAGGGCACTTTCCTAGGTAACTGTATGAATCCATCTCCAGACCTGCAAAGACCATACCCCAATATAATATTTTTCCAAGCTATTGAGAGATACCTGATTGTTACAATCTAGCCCCAGTTGCTCATGGTGAGCTGGTCATCATTTGGGCTTAGTTGATTAACTGTAATTGCAACGCAATACCTCTACATGTTGTGTGCTGTATGCTTCAGGGCTTATTAATAACTTCGAATATGTGTGATTTTTCCTGCTGTAGTCTCCATTTGTTTCCTGTGCTGTCTCTTTGGGTTCACTTCAAAAGTTTAGCTGACTATAGTGTTCATATGAAGAAAAGCCTTTAGTGACCAGACTGTGTGCAATTGGGAAAAAGGAATATCTTAGCTGACTAGTGATTTTAACTGTTTGTTGATAATCTCTTTGTTTATAATGTTAATATGAATGGTAATTAAATAGGATAGGAAGGTAATTAAAAAAAAAATACCATAAAGGAAAGAGTCAGGGATTCCTGGCACTAATCATACTTTTGTCGTCACAAAATCATGGAGCTCTACATTTTTAGGATTGCTAGGTTGGATGGTGTATGCCAAAAAGTTTATGTAATCCTCAATTTTAGAATATAAACGCTAACTAAAACCAGTTATCAAGAGATGAAAATTTTCATATGTTTGAAGTCTCTTACACAATTATTTTATTTCTTAGACATTAACACTGCATTTATTTTTTTTAGAAATTACTTTTGCTCTCGTGTTCAATCTTTCCAAGCAATGTGTTTTTGCAAGATGTTAGTAATCGTAATTAAAATGTTAAATTGCATTGATTATTTTGATTTTTTTATCTTTAAATGTTAGCATACTTTCCTTTAGAGAGAGTATATCTTACCTGTATGTTGCATGAGCAATATAAACTACCTCTTGTAAAATGAAGCAAATGGAACAAATCTTGGGTAGTAAATGCTACAAAATTACAAAAATAATTGCATTACCAGTAATTGTGCAAATGTGTACAGTAGGACAATACAAACAAAGCTCTTTATGTGTTTCTGCACATAGTTGGTAAAAACACTGATTTATTTAATAATTTTCTGTCTAATTATCATGGCACTTATTTATCTGTTAAGTCCTTCAGTCTAATAATTTTGGAAAGCATCAGCTAACTTCGTTTGTATTTTACAGGGGTGGAAGTCTCAAGACAATTTAGTTTGTGAAAATTGGTTGTTGGATAGAGGAGATACTCATGTCCCCATTGAGGAAGAGCCTGTAGCATGTGCTGTCTCTCTTCCCTTTAGCAGCTGAGAGGTGTGGGAGTGGATTTGATGTGAGGGGAGGAAACTGGGTGTGTTACAGACGGCTGTCATAGGGCCTTTGGATAGAGGAATTGCATCGTTGTGGTGAGGAGATAAGGGGAAATAATGCACCAATCCAGAAGGAAAGCATCTTAACCACCTGCAGTGCTATACAGCATCTCTCTTAAACGTGCATGGAACTTAAGTTGAAAAACAGGCAACAAGATGAGTATTAGGACAAAGGGAATAACATATCACAGGTCGATATTAATTCCAATATAAAAAGGCAGTGAGGCGCTTTTGAAATGCAACACACTAAATCTGTTTATATAGAATTTTACATTGGCGTTTATTGTGGATCTCTAAAGAAATGTTATACTTGTGCATCTGTTTTCTTAATGTCTATTAAAGAAGCTTGGAGAGGTTTTAATTGTTTTTCAAAGTCAAAAAAGAGGCAAAAATTGTGTAACTGGAAGACTTGTGCAAAATCAGCCTCAACAGGTTTATTTCTTCCCAGTTTAGTTTTTTAAAGGTTATGAGTCATCTGAGAGAGTTCAAGGACAGAAATGTAACATTAAAAATTGGAAAAGATTCCTGAATTAAACAGGTTTTGGTTCAGTGTTTTGTCACTAGGTTTTTAGCCTGGTTAAGATCCAACCTAATTAAAGAACAAAAAGTCTTTAAAATACAAGTAAATGTCAGTACACAACTGTTTTTAGAAAATGGCAGCGCTACTACCAGCTAACATAAATGAGACATTCACAGCCTAAAGTGTTCCCCATTTGACAGAGCTGACCTAACAAACACTTTTAATTGCTTTTGCTCTTCTACACATCTCTTAGCTGTTTTCTTTCAATAAAATGAACTGTATCTTATACCAGCCACTGCGTGTGTGCCTGAGCAAGCAAAGGGCTGTGCTCACCAAAAAGAGCACGATTACAGATGTACTTTCATTGTTGGAATAAAAGTTGCATATGGAGTATGTAGTGCAGATGGGAAATAAATGTATGAACTACTGAAGTAGCTTGGGGTTTTCCCTTTATGTTTGAATTTCCCAACTATGCTTAATATCATGACTGCTGCCAAGCAAATTTAGGTTTTTATAGTTTAATTCTACATTTGCTTCTGCAGGACAAAAAGAATTCAATAGCTCTCAGTAGTGTCAGGATCTTTGACATGAAAGGAGAATCTCATAAAGAGGATATTTATTGCTTAAAAAGGTGGAAAAGGAGCAGTAATAAACTCCCTGAATAACTGGATTCTCCCTGACAGAAGTTTAGCTGCTTTATTTTGCAGAACTGGTGAACGTAACTATCCTACTAAGGTATTTCATGTCTAATAGCTATCAATGTAATTGTGCCTGAAAAAATAATGTGTATTTTATACAGGCTAACTTTTTAAAACATACCAGTTCTTTGGTTTAGATTTTGCTACCTCATCAGTAGGACTTGATCTTGTATCAGTTTTCTAACGAGAAGGAGGCAGTAGTATCTTATTTTAGAACCAGGTGCAAGATTTGTGTTCCATTCACTTAAATTTAATCCCCGTGTTTTAAGAAGACAACTGAGTTGCCTAATAGTAAGGCTCTTTAAACAGATTCTGTTTTGCATTAGTTCTTTAATGAAATAGAAGGAAATACACTTTCCTATAGAACAGTATTCTTAGTTATTTACATAGCCCCATTGATGCATTGGGTGTTTTCCATGAAAATCAGTAATTCTGAGATTTACATTTTTCTCTTTTGCTGAAATTAGCTACACTTGTTGATCATCACGACACTTTGTAAGTATAATTTGATTTTCTGCAAATTTTTGGGTCAGGTTATGTTGCCTGAAAGAATAGGCTTTTACTTGGGTCTTAAATGTCTTATTTGTGTATGAAGGACTTTATATGGGCTCATTTTAAAGAGTTCTTCATGCTAAGGCATCCGAATTAAATATTTGAGATGTTATTTTTACATGCAGAACACTGTTTATAAGTGCTTTTTAATTCTTCTATCAAATAAAATGAATAAAAAGGAAAAGTTTCCTGTGCTTGAAAGAAGGAAATGGCTTTAACAGAAAAAGGTCGTGATGCTGCTGGAGACCTGTTCCTTCTTTTCAGAAAACTGTGTTCTAATGAATTTTCACCTTTTATAATTGCAAGGTAGCAAGAAAAGTCAACGTTTCCTGCTAAATGTTCACGTAGCGTAGATCAGGGAAGCTGCATACTACCCACAGGTATCTGCTCTCTGCACATGGCTTAGTCTGACGATTTTTCATGTGTGTGTGTGTCTGCGCGCGCGTGTGTCTGCGCGTGTCTGCGTGTCTGCATGCGCGTGTCTGCGCGTGTCTGCATGTGTGCGTCTCTGTGTGTGGTGTTCCGCTGGTGTCAGTTCCCCTCCTGTTGTCCCCCGGGAAGAGTTATTACAGGTGCAAAGCACAGTTTATGCTTTATGTTAGTTTACCCTGGTAGAAATGTGTGCGCTCCTGCGTTAGGGGACATCTTTCCTTGAATACTCAGACCTCTCATACTGTGTATGCTTCCACCACCTTTACTGGCGTTTCTCTTGCCATTTACTGTGGTGTCAGTCACTGCCATTACTATCACATGGGCAGCAGAGGCATCAGTGTCATTGTTGAAGGTGGTTTTAGCCACAAAGGAAGAAGCCTCTTGCTCTAAAATTTTTTTCTAGGTTTTTTTTGAAGGTTGCTTTATATTCAGAAGAAACTTAAAATTGGCCCACTACAGTACTTTTCACTAAGGTTTCTTTTCTTACAGTGGTTGTAGTTTGTAGTGATTTGAGCACCTACTATTGGAATAGTTTTAGAAAAACACATTATGGTGGTTTTAGCCACAAAGGAAGAAGCCTCTTGCTCTAAAATTTTTTTCTAGGTTTTTTTTGAAGGTTGCTTTATATTCAGAAGAAACTTAAAATTGGCCCACTACAGTACTTTTCACTAAGGTTTCTTTTCTTACAGTGGTTGTAGTTTGTAGTGATTTGAGCACCTACTATTGGAATAGTTTTAGAAAAACACATTATGCTAATATTGGTTTAGAAATTGTATCAGGTAATTTTTATCTCAAACTTCTTAATTTTTCACTTGCTTTGTCAGCATCACTGATTCTGCTGGCTTATCACTTTATGAACCAAACATACGGATTTCATAGTACGCTGAATTTCATCTGGTTTTGTGCTTCTGGGATTTCTGTATTTGTATTTTCAAACTTAATTATTTGTAGCCAGTATTGTAGAAGATGAAACTATTCTGTACATACTGTGAACTTTCTGGTTTTATAAATGCTGATGTGTTTTCCTGGGCTTTTATTATTAGTAACGAGTCTTCTGGATTTCTAACACCAACCCCCCTCACCACCCCCACCCCCCCTTTTCTCTTTACCTCCCCCACATGCCACAACCACCACCCTTCTTTGGTTGTTCAAGGTAGATTCATACCAGGTGGCTTTGTAGTTTCATGCATTACTATTTTAACCTTAGACAGCTGCATCAGTGATTAGTTACTGTTCACTTCCAATACTGACTTTTTCTGAGATTGAATTAGTGTTAAGATGCTTTATATTGTGAATGTGTAGTGAATGTGTATGCCCCCCCCCGGTACTTAAGTAAGTGTTAGACTATGTTTTGACAATTGTATCTCCTTCTTCGGTATTTTTTGAAGTATTTTTGAAAGCATGTAGTTCTGGAAACTTACTGTCACTGTATCAAACTGTAGGTCTGGTATGGAAACCAGAAATCTGCCCTCTTGTGGGTAAATCTGTATGATGTACCTCAGTCACGGTATCTTATTTGAATGAGAAGTAGAGGATATTCATTCATTCTCTTTCTGCCTCTCTCCCTCATTCTTTAAGTGATTTTTTTTTTTTTTTTATTTTAAGGACTTCTTATGGACTGATAACTAGCAGAGATTCATGTAGTAACAAACAAGAAAAGTAGTTTATTGCAAAATGTGGAAGTTTAAAACTGGCTATGAGGCAAGGCTTCTTGAATTTCTAATAGCATGTTTGCTGACTTAAAAGAACAGAAAAAGTCCACTGCTCATCTAAATTATAAACTAGCTAATACATGAGTTGTACTCGTTTACCTTGTGCAGCTGCAGAAATCAGCTTTGATCGTGATGCTGCGGTTACATCAAGACAATGCTACTCAATAGACAAGAAACGAAAACCACTTTGTAAAGTATTTTCATTCTAAATAAAGATTTCATAATATAAACTAAATAAAATGTAACTGAATTTAAAGTATTCTATTTAATAGAACGCGTTTAAAAAAGAAAAATACAGAGACCTAATATCATAGTCCTTCTTTAAAATTTAGTTTCAGTCCACCTAATTTTGTCCATAATCTTCTTCTCAAAAATATATTAGGTCAGTCATATATAAGTTATTTTTAAAATGGTAACGAGTTAAAGAATAGTATGGGAAATTAAACATTTAAATGTACATAAGAAATTTCTGAATCCTGAGGTTGGTTACTTATCTTTGCATTACTACTCAGCCTGTGTATTGCTGCACTGTTGTGGTTTAACCCCAGCTGGCAACTAAGGACCACACAGCTGCCTGCTTACCTTCCCCCAGTGGGATAGGGGAGAGAATCAGAAGAGTAGAAGTGAGAAAACTCGTGGGTTGAGATAAAGACAGTTCAATAGGTAAAGCAAAAGCCGCGCACGCAAGCAAAGCAAAACAAGGAATTCATTCACTACTTCCCATCAGCAGGCAGGTGTTCAGCCATCCCCAGGAAAGTAGGGCTCCATCATGCGTAACAGTTACTTGGGTAGACAAACACCATCACTCCGGACTTCCCCTCCTTCCTTCTTCTTCCCGCAGCTTTATATGCTGAGCATGACATCATATGGTATGGAATATACCTTTGGTCAGTTGGGGTCAGCTGTCCCAGCTGTGTCCCCTCCCAACTTCTTGTCCCAGCGGTGCCCCCTCCCAACTTCTTGTGCACCCCCAGCCTACTCGCAGAAAAGGCCTTGACTTTGTGTAAGCACTGCTCAGCAGTAACGAAAACGTCCCTGTGTTATCAACACTGTTTTCAGCACTAATCCAAAACATAGCCCCATACTAGCTTCTATAGAAAAAAATAATCCCTTTATTTTGTTTTCCACCGTTCTCATGCATGCACATAGCTAAGCTGTGGAAGAACTGGTATTTTTGTTAAGGAGACAAGAATGTTTTTCAACCAAGAGGAACGTTTCATAAATGCAGAGCTTGAACCTTCGTATGGTAACCAGTGGTCAGAGTCCTCTTGTCATTTCATTGATAGTCAATGCTGCAATATCTGAAAAAATGCAATTGTAGTTTGTTTCTTTTTTCTTGGATTTTTTGTGGGGTAATTTTTTTTTTGTTTGCTTGCTTGGCATGGGTTTTTTTTTTTCCTTCCCTAGTTGTAGTCTCTCTTCTTTTCACTGGATGATCACTGTCTCTTTACCTAAATTGTTTACAACTTACTTTCATCCTCTCCTCCTCCCTTAATTCCTCCCTTCCACCCATGCCTGTCCATTCTCTCTAAAGAGATTTTTTTTTTTCCTGTTAGTTTTCCACTCTGCCATTAATCAGGTACTATGGTGAGAAATGCAGAATATATAGAGAGATGAGTTGTAGAGAAGATCCACATGACACAGCGCAAACCTTGTGCCACTGAAAGCAGTCAGTATTTTCCATGTCCATGTTACGGACACATATTTACTTTCTACTTTAAAAAAAAAAGCAAAACCACGAAAACCCAGCAACCCACAACATTTTAAATTTAACGTTTTGATAGGAATTTTCTTTGGAATATTAATTTGCAGTGAAGGAGAATATACATAATTGACCAAAAAAAAGGGAAGAAGATAACATACAGAAGTAGTACTTTAAATGTGTACTTATTACCCATAGCATAAACTTTTTTAATATTACTTTCCTTGCTATCTTGGCTTGACCACTTTATTATTGTGTATTATGATGATAGCTTTTTCATATATTATTCTCAATATACGCTGCCATTTCACTGTTTTCCTTTCACTGAGGTGTTCTTTATATCAATTCCTTTGTGCACTGTAGTTTCTTCCTCCCTGAAACGTCTTTTATGATATCCATTGTTTCTTATAAAGAAGCAAGAGCCTAAATACATATATTCTGAATATGCAAGACTGCATTTGCATATATGTAAATTGGATTTCTACTTCTCTGTTTGAACTGCTACACTACACTCTGATGCATTGTTTAAAAGCCTTCCAATGCAGCAGTTCTTTGATTTCCTTAATTCAGCTAATACAACTAACAGTTTCATTTTTTCAGTCTAGAAATGCTGTACTACTGGTAATAGCTACTGTACAAAGCTGATAATGTAAAATTTTCTAAATATTGAAAAATGTTGATTCTTCTTGACTAATTGTGAGCTGCTACAATGTAGTACTTTTAACACTTGTTATAGTTGGGGAATGGGGGGAAGAAAAAAACACAACAAAACTTGTCTGTCAGTCAAGCCATTAATTGTTGCATGCTGTTCGGATGTTTTGTATGAAAGAACCTATCTCAACTTGAGCTGTCAATTTTTTTCCCCCTAACTGCTTGATATTTTAAATTCCTTAAATGAGTGGGTTTACTAATATTTTCAGTGACATCAAATTTGAGTTCTAGTGTCACTGGATCTCAGTCTCTAGTTCTGGAATTGAATCCCACCTTGTTTGCCAGTTGTATGACAGACACAATTTTGCTCTCAACACAACAGATGTAGTATTTGGACCTAGATAGCCCTATGTGGTTTCTTCGTATTGTGTTTGTTTTATAAACTAATCCCATCCCTTAATCCCATCAGTCTCTCTTTGTCTTTTGTTTACTCTCATCTGTTTACTCACATCATACTTAGAAAAACTTTGTAATGTAAGAGACAGGCTTCTTGAATTGCCATGCTTAGCTCCCAGCTGGTGCATGCAACCACATCCTGTCCTTTCTGTTCTGTATGATCCATCTTTAAAGTTAATGGTGTTGCTTCTCTCTTCTACTCTTAACGGAAAGCTGTTCCAGAAGGTGGCAGCTCTGATGGTGAGAAGCGCTGTTCTGATTTTCTTCTTGCTTGCATTCAAGTCCCCATTTATTGTTGTGTTAGCACTGCCCTGTAGCGTTCTTCCTTTGTAACCTTCTTTGACTGCCTTAGAGAGAGCA
This sequence comes from Fulmarus glacialis, assembly GCF_000690835.1. NCBI lineage: Eukaryota > Metazoa > Chordata > Aves > Procellariiformes > Procellariidae > Fulmarus > Fulmarus glacialis. The sequence goes on along the minus strand of NW_009221054.1, from coordinate 67,430 downwards.
ACCACATCCCCTCTTGACCTCTTTTTTGTTAGCTAAACAAACTAACCATTTCTACTCTCCTCTTACAAAGAAAGTTTACCCTTCCCCTGACCATCTTATCTCACTGCACTTGCTCCACTCTCAGGTCTGGATTTTGCCAGTTCAGGTTTCTTACCATGTGTCTGTGCAGAAGGTTTCTAATTTAAGTGTCTGGGTTTGGAGGAATTTTTCCCATTGAATATGTGTATAATTTAACTATTGTGGCAGTAATAGCAGGAAAGAACTTGAATTAGTAGTGACAGCCTCTGATTTTTACAGTTTACCCAGGTGATCAGGAAGGTAAGGTGAACAGATTTTTTTTTTTTCTTCTTGTGTTTTTTTTTGTTTCTGTGTCACATACAGGATTTCCAATAATACTGACTAGTGACGTGGCCTTAGTCAGCTTTGATGCAGTTGCAGTAAGGAGAGAAGAGGTCATCCGACGTGACCTTTTTATTGTACACATAATTTATGTGTGAAAGGTGTTCCTTAATTTCTTGAATTACTAACCTTTCAATGAAAACTTAAATTCTAAAAGTGTTAGCTCCAGTGGGTTTGCTGTTGCAGACTCACTGTTGGAAAAGTTAGGTCGTCTTTTTTTTTTTTTTCTTTTTTTAAGAATTGCCTATTCATGGAACTAAGAAACCACTGAAATTCTGTGTATATTGGTATTTGTTTCAGGTAAAAAAATCTCAAGTATCGAGTAGCATTTGAAACTGCTCTGGGTGTTTGACCGCTGTTTTCTCCTGGATTAAAAAAAACCAAACACAACAACCCACAGAGAATATCTATCTGTAGCAGTTTCCTTTACTAGATTTCTAGTAATGTGCTATATTTTTAATAAACAAATGTAATTTAGTGGTGAGAATGAGACTGTGGCAGGTGCAGGAAATGAAGTCGATTCATTCTCAGTTCTGTTTAACCTCAGTGTTGGTATTTTTTTCAGAGAATACAGTTGTGTGTAGATAGGGAAACTTTGGAAAGTTAACTTCAGTAGTTCGTGAAAACTTTGAGCAGGAAAAGGACTTACAACATTCAGTTTCCGTGTCTTGCTTGGAGTCTGTAGCACTGGTGTCCTATATATTGCCATTGGTGTGGTATAAGAAAGAATGAGATAATTACTAAGGAAATGACAGTGATCTTTTGGTTTGTAAGTATTGTATATGTAATTCTCAAAAATGTTGGCTTGTAAAGTAAGTGTAAGCAAATCATGATTTCAGCATCTTCAGTAGATAACACAAATGCTTACAGCAGTTGTCTTTTTCCTGTTTCCCAAACTGTTAACACAGATGCCTGACTATAATAGGTAACTGCATATATATCAAATTCCTTTCCTTTAATTTATTTTGTTTGTCTTCAGAAAATATCATGTTCAATTTTTGTCATTTCATTAGTATAATAGTGGATTGTAATGTGTGATCTTTGTAAATTTTTGTTGTTTTGGAACTGCAGTTGAAATTATTGCGATGATCTTTTTTTTTGTTGTTTTTTTTTAGCAGTGTGGACTTCGTTACAGTTGGGATCTTTATAGTTAGTGAAAACTGAGTAAACAAATTCCTTTTTCAGTAGTTGAAGATAAACTGTGCTGTTTTACAGGAAATAAAGGAGCTAGTTCAGTGGTGGCTAAACCTTTTCTTTTTGTGGAGGGTGTGATACAGTTTCTGGTAATAGTTTGACCAGACAATGTTTAATATTAAAGAGATATTTTCAGATCAATTTTGAAATAGCTACTACTTTTAAAATATACTAAGATTTGGTATTTGTCACTTTGTTTACCTCTTGATTTTTGCATTTGTAAATTACTCCTTTTGTTTTTGCTAGCCTCCTCTTATATGAAAAATATCTCCTGCAAAACTGGGAAGTGAATATAGCAGCTAATTACTTAAACTGGTTATGCATTAAGTGCTATTCACTGCAGTATGAACTAGCAGAAGTTTTGTTACCAATTTTTGAGTTGGTACTGTATAACCTGAGCAAATTTTCTTTTGATTGCCTTATCTTGCATATTTTTGTGGCGAACGGCTCTGCTTCTGAGACCAGAAGCTTTGCCTTTTGATTGCTTAATACCATTTGATATTTAAAATCTACATTGTTCTACCCACTCTTGACGAAATTTACCTAGTATGCAGCTGAGAGTATGGTCTGTGTTTCATTTATGTTACTGAATTTAAAATTCTAAAAAAGTAAACTGAGAATTTTCATTTGGTTTTGTTCTTTTTTTTTTCCTTTTTTTTTCTTTTTTTTTTTTTTTAGTGCTTGGGAGATGGAAAGTAATGATAGCTGGCACCTGAACTAAAATATCTGTGTAGGCACTACTATCCCAGAACTTCAGGATGAATGGGGATATGCCTCATGTTCCCATCACTACTCTTGCAGGGATTGCTAGTCTTACAGACCGTAAGTACTCTTCTTTTTCTTGTCTTTGCTATGCTGTTTTCTACCTCTTTGGTATATAACTGCATTTTCAAAATACTAAAAAGAGTTTTATTTTTAAAGTTCTTAAAGGTAAATCAGGTCAAAATCAGATTTGGCATTAAAAATGTTAATTTTGTCATTGCTTGAATTTTAAAAATCTATTCAAATAAAACATGCTAATTTAAACATGAAATGAAATGAAGTGTAGGTTAAAAAAACCCTTAAGGAAACCTGAAACAAAATACAAGAATTAATTGTTTGTTTGCAGTATCATTCAGTAGCATATCTGGGTACCCACAAATAAAGAAAAACACATAAATGATAAAATACTTCTCTAAAATATATATCTTGAAAAGAGAGAGAGAGAGGATTAGACTGATTTTCAACTAACTAAAGAGAGTTGTGGAATATGTTGAGTATACTTGAAAGCTAGTTCCGTAGTTTTGGACAAGGTACAAAAAAAATGTTATAATTAATAGGTGCAAAGAATGGCTGCTAGAGTGGAACTAAGCAGCTGAACCTATGAGTCTTCTTTCTTAGCTGTTCAGCCCGCAAAAGGAGCAGATGAAGTGTGTATACTGTCTTCAAATACGTCAGAAAGACAAAATGCAAGGAAAGGAAAAGAAGTATTTACAGTAAAAGCTTATACTGGCACAAAACCCAATGGTTATAATGTGATCAAAAATAAATTCCTAGTGAAAACTAAGAGGAGATTTATTATTACTATAACGAGGTCCTAGAACAACCATTGCAATAAGAGCAGTTGGGGCAAAGGTGCATCTTGTTTATGAAGTGTAAGAAAGAGTTTATAGCTCAGTTGTCTGAGGATAATTGGACTCAGTTACCCAGGTGCTTCTTCTGAGCTCTTGTTTTTATTATTATACTGTTGAAATTTGGAGACTTTCCAAGAGATGCTGAAAGTATATACCCAGCAATTGAATTTAATTGCCTGCAGTAAAAAAAGCAGATATATTGGAGGGAAAAAAACACTTCTTCGTGTCCTTCTGATATTCTGAAATACCAAATTGGAAGATGCTGCTTATGTATTGAGATGTGTATATATCTATCATTATGTATGTCTAATAATGGACCATCAGGATGCAAATAATAAGTTTCCAGCCTATGGGCAGTGTTCCAGCATTAAGTATTTGCAGGTAAGGTTCTAAAGAAGGTCAAAATACTTGACTGGTAGAAGGCACTAGCCAGACTCCTGGTGCAAGAGTTTCTTGAAACACTGAACTACTTTTGGTGGAATTAGCCCTTGTATTACGGGCATTTGCTTCTTTATCTGTCATATTTATCTGATGTTTAGAAACTTTGGAGCAGCTGAAAGAGAAAGGTTTGTAACTGCTTCACCTTACTTTTCTCTGTGTGAAAAGAAGCAACTGGAATGGACAAGACTTGTTGCCCTAAAAAGACGGAGGACATGATGACTAGAGGCAGTAGAGTAGGCTAGTTAACTAGCTGAATTTATACTGTTTTAATAAATATGTTTTGCTGATGTTGTGAATTTTGCCAATATTCTGGCATATTCAAGGTAATCTGATGCAAGTAATGAAAGCTAGCTATTTTAATATATTATACACTTCTAATTGAATTGCAATTTATTTCTAAATTCAGTAATGATATACATTATATAAGGGGGGGGAAATACTGGAATTTGCTCCCCCCCGCTTTTATTTTTAAAATAAAGAATTTCAAAATATAAAAGATCCAAAAGAGTATATTTCACTTAAGTTGTTGTTTCTGAAGCTATTTCTAATGCTTCAGTTAAAACCTTTATCTCAGAGCTGTAAACTGCCTGGGAACTTGAAGTTAGATTCAGCTTGTTTTTGTGGCCCTGTGAAAGTAACTTTTCTATATAGCTAGCTTTTTGGCCTCTTCTGGCTTACTCTCCTCTTCTCTGTGTAGCTCTGCCAATCATCTGGTCAAGGCTTCTTATATGGTACACTTCCCTGTTAGGTCTGTAGACCTAAGAATGTACTCTGAAAGTATAGTGTGCTCATTTATAATCTGATTGAAATATTGAAATATTGTGATGAATCTTTTTACAAAGATTCGTGAATAGGTATATTAACTGAGTTGACATTTTAGTGATCATACCAACCAATGATACTAGCCTTTTCTTGAGAAGGTGACTTACATAGAAATAAATACAACAAGAGAATAATAAACTGAGAATTTAATTAGTGGCTTAAATTGGTTGTTGGGTTGTTTGTTTTTTTGGTGGGTTGGTTTTGTTTTTTTTTTAAATCTACCCTGACCATACAAAGTGGGAACACTAATTAAATATGAAGATCAGAGTGGAAAACTTGAAGTATATGCTGAATGCACTTACAGTACTGCACGCAACTACAAGGATTTTGCATTTCCTTCCTTTATCAATGCTTTTGGCTCCAAGAGAAAGCTGCAATAACATAGTAAATAACTTAATATTCTGGAATGTTTAAAAGTATGTTTTTATTCATAATACTTGCGTTAGCACAGTTAAATATTTATAATAATTTAGTAATATAACTTGTGGACTTGTCTGCATTACTTTGTTTAAAACAGAATCGTGTGTGTGTGTGTGTGTGTGTTCATGATTTAAAAAAATCCAGAAATCTTCCCTATATTTTAAATGTAGTTGTAAAGTTTTCTTTCTTAATCACATGAGGGAGTAAGAAGGTGTCCATATTTGTATGCTTGTGTTTCGTGAAATGATTCTGAACTCCTTTTTGTTTTCTGATAACAGTTTTGAACCAGCTGCCTCTTCCATCACCTTTACCTGCTACAACAACAAAAAGCCTGCTTTTCAATGGACGGATAGCTGAAGAGGTGAACTGCCTTCTGGCTTGCAGGGATGAAAATCTCGTTTCACAGCTCGTCCACAGTCTCAATCAGGTGTCAACTGATCACATGTATGTATTTTGAACTTCAACTATATCAGATCACCATCCTTATTCCCTGACATCAAAATTAACTGGATTGAGAAGGTTGTTCGTGAGAATCTGAAAATTAGAACATGCAGGTTTTTTATTAGACTTGCTTGGCAGATGACTGCTATATGAGAGTCAAATGTTTTTGTCAGTCAGTCAGAACGTTAATAATTGTCCGGCAGCCCTTAGGCATAACTGGGGGGGGTATTTTATAGATCATCTGCTTATTCCATTCTTGCTAATTAAGAGTGCAGACCTTGTGGTAATGATTGTGCAATACTCGTTTGTGTTCCACTTTGGTTAATAATGTGCAAAGACAAATTATATACCCAGTATTACACACAAACAAAAATTTTTGAGACACCCATCTAAGATCCATTCTGATTAGGTATTGAACTTAAATATTTTAAGAATTGAACCAGCAAATATGCTAATGTATTCTCTTTTTGTATCCTCCCCCCGGTGTCCTTTGAATTGTCTTATGTTGACAGCCCTGTCTTTTTCCTACATGTTCCAATCAATTGTTTTGATCAAGTGGAAGTAGCTTTTAAAAGTCCTCAAAGCAAACAATAAGTGAAAGCATGGACGCATTTATAGAAAATCCATTACTTTTTTTTTTTATGGTTCAGAGGGAATCCTGTGATATCAAAGATATGCCAATTTCCATTTTTAAAATAAAAGATTCTCAAAGCATTGGGCTGCAAGCTGAATGTTATACTTTCATGCGTATGTTATTTTCACTCCTACAATAATACTTTCTTGATGTTATGCCAAAGTGTTCTTTTACGGAGAAGATCACGGTATAAAAGTGGTCATAAGAAACTTTTTGTAATAGTCTGAAACCGACAGCCATGTGTATATAAGTGCTTAGTAACAGAAAATAATTTTGAAGACTAGTAGGAATTACTCTTCTACCATTCCTTAAAGAAGAGAGGAAAAAAAATAGAGGCAGGGAACAGTGCTTTGCAGACTTGTTTTTTTTCTATATTTTAACAGTAAATTGTCTTCTTTCATTTTGGTTTTGGTTTTTTTGGTTTTTTTTGTTTTTTTTTTTTTTTACTTGACTCATAGTTTCTTATAATTTGAAAATGCATTTGCCTCTTTATTTGCTTACTTCCACAATTCCAGAGAGTTGAAAGATAACCTTGGCAGTGATGATCCAGAGGGAGATATACCAGTCTTGCTGCAGGCTATCCTGGCAAGGAATCCTAATGTTTTCAGGGAGAAAAGCATGCAAAACAGATACGGGGTACAAAGCGGTAAGGATTTTTGATTATTTATTGATTGCATTTTATGTTGTTCTGTAAGTTTAGGGGACTGATACTAACCCCAAATACATATGCAGCACAACTGTGATATTTATGCCTTACCTTGTATTTGATAGTGATACAAACCTATGTACCTTGACATCTTCTAAGAGTGATTGTATTAGACTAAGGATGGAAATAAACTCTACCAGGTATTTTTATAAAAAATGTTTAATTTCACTACAAAGTTTAATCTCTAGGATGAGTGATTGGATTTTATTTTAAAATAATTTTATTTGAATTGCTTTATGGCTAGGTTCATATATTTGTCTTAGCAAATAACTGAAGCTGGAAGAATATGCCTGAAAATCTGTATGATTGTAGTGTACCATTGTAGTGGTAGTTCTTAATAGTTCTGGGGTAAGGAATAAGGTTGAAGGAACCACACTTAGTAGCTCCTCCCTGTCATTCCTCATCTCAGCAATTTGTGATGCCCTAGAGATTTTTCTGTTTTGACAGCTAATTCTCTTCTGGGTGTAGTTGAGATATACTGCTGCATAGCAAAGATGAAGAAGGAGAGAGACCAAGCAAAGGATTAATTGGACAGACTCTAGTTGTAGATCTGGAGAATTGCACCTGAAGTATGTTCTTTAAATACCAAACTATGAAATGAGTAGAAGAATTTCCAGAGTTTCTGCAGTGTGAGGATAAAGCTTTGCTGGCACTGTAGAGATATAAATGGAAGTGTTACTGGAGTCCACAGGGGATAGGAAGTGTTGGGTGGTTTTGGAGGGGAAAAATAATAAAATGAGATTATTAGGTTTGTTCACCTAGGCTAGTGAGTAAAAAGCCGTACAATATTTGAAAAGAACTTGCTAAGGACAGAACATGTAGTGTTCCTTGAAAGAAGGCAGAAATTTCCTGGAATGAAAACGTGAAAGGCAGTGCTAAGTATTTGTAAGTTCATTGATACATATATACCGAAATTTAAGCTCTGCAAACAGTCTCCAGATCCTGTGTTTAGTGGTAGCTGTGGCAGAGTACGATTTTTCCAGCTGTGGGAAGAGTTGTGACTGTCCTGTCAGTTTGCAGAGTGGTCCCACAAAGAACATACGCTGGAATTAAAGTTTTCCACCAGTTTTGTAGAGTAAAATAATTTTTTGCCAGTGCAAAAGGGAGACATCGTTTTTGAAATTACCTGTTCCAGCAGAGGCTTTTGAAAGAAAGAAGACAAAGCTAGTTAATTTCTTTCTAATTTTTGCTAATTTTGTGCTTCACAAGGAGAAGCACTTTCGCAGCTTGATTCAATAGGTTAAGAATAATCCTTAATGAAATAAAAGCACCACTATCTTTAGTAAATGTGCTTTGGCCTATGCTTGAAGGAAGGTATTAGTACAGAATAGAAAATAATTCAATATGAAATGTAAAAGAAGAGTTGATGTTATTTTAGTTAAGTTAACAAAGTGGTTTCAGAGAACCAGAAGAGATGAGACTTTAAAACCCCGCTGAATATTTAATTTTATTTTACATAATTCTGAATACTTGTACTAGTGCAAGCATTGCAATGTAAGCGTGAAATCTGAAAACTGGAAAGAAAGGGAGAAGTGGGGAAAAGCATAGCTGTAGACAAAGTATTTTGAGAGGAAGAAGGCCCTGGAATGAACGTTTGGAAAAGCTAGGTGAAGTGTGACTTTATTTTCAATGGAAAAAAGCCACATTCTTACCTGGAAATAGGTGGATCTTCAAGCTAGATGCTGGCAAATTCTGGTAGCCTTATTAGCTGTTAGTATGCCCCATTCAGATCTCCAAGGCCAAAGGAGTCTATACTGATGTGTTGAGGCAGGAAAGGTTGGGTTTTCTTCTGCTTTCTGAATAGATACTGTAATCTCTGTAGAGTCGTAATTTGTAGAACAATTGAGGGTTTGGTAGAGATCTTATGTAATGCATTTTGCCAGCTAGAAGAATGAAATTTAGGCTCTTTTCTAGTATTTCAAATTCATCTCTTCTGCTTTCCTTACTGTCTTCTGTCTGAATATTGTCCTTCCGCCTTCTGTTGAGTCCAGCATGCAGTGAAGTCAGCGCTGGGTACTGTGACCCAGTATTTGTAATGCCCACAATTGAGAAGGAATGAAGGCAGTGGGACCCCCTGTCTATTTACTCAGCCTGGGATGGGTCTGTGCACCATGATCCCTTGAGTGTCAGTTCCAGCATTAGTATGGACAAAGTGAACTCAAATTCATTTCTCCTAGCCTTCATTTCTGATGCAAGAACAGGAAGATCATCTGGCTAAAGAATTAAATTAAACACGGAATAAAATTCTTGGTTCAGTACAGTTTGTCAGGAAATAAAGACATCTTCAGAAAGCTAAATACTATGTTTTGAATTCTTGTGAATGTAAGGTAAAGCACAAGCAGAATTCTGTGCTGATGTTTTTTCCCAAGTTCATATTGATCTGTAGTTCAACACTAAGTTTAGAGCAAGAATTGCTTTTAGTTATGATGAACAAATAGTGCAAAAAGGATGTATTATGTGGACACTTCTTTCATTTTGTGTCCTGAGCTGGCACCCTCCACCTTCCTCCCCCACCCCATTGCTGGCGTATTTCGTTTCAGGTAAGGTAGCAGCGATGTTCGAACTCTTATTCCCTGTCTTTTGAAACAGTCCCATTGTCAAAACAGTCTTCATACAGCTTAGATTTTTAGATTAGATTTTTCAGACTGTTTTCTATTACAAGGTTGTCTGAACAGACTGAGTCACATTACTATGCGACATCAGGCCTAACTTTGTACAAAGGCAAAATGTTAATTTTATTTTAGACCTTTTTTATCAGATGACAGAAATTTCTGGGTGCCATCTTGCAGCTACATCTGTCTTGCGTCTTACTGTATATGAGTGAAGTGGATTTCTTTATAATTATGTATTTAAAGTTAAGATATTATTTAGTTTCAGTTTTCATAATAATTTTTTCTCTTTTCCCTCTCAACACTTTGGCTTTGTCTTTCAGCAGGTATGTGCTGTAAGATCAGCTAAAATAATATATTGCAATAGTTTAGTATTCATAGCATCGCTTAGGGTTCAGAAAGGATATAAAATTCACTTCAAGCTATTTATCAGAACTTGTGAATTTTGGAGGATTAAAATCTTATGCATCTTTCCATAAACATCAATTACTTTTACAAAATCTTTTCATTTCTCCAAGAATTCAAGTGCACGTGTGCCTGTAAAAGCGAAAAACTTAGCAGACGTACGCTTTCAATAAAAGTATATATTTAACTGAAAAATCACCTGTTGGTGAGCAGTCCTAGCTTAAGCATGCATGATGCTGTAATACAGTTTAATTGTGCAAAACTTTTTCTGTGACCTTGAGCTGTGTTTTTATGCAGTGCATTCTTTGGATTTATGCTAAAATGGATTTATGCGTATCACTTTTTTCCAAGCAAAAAAATTATAGTCAAGACTGGGAGTATGTGTTAAGGAAACTCATTCTAGTAATGATACTACTAGGATGATGTTTTCTCAAACCTGAACATTACCAACATTCAAAATTAAGGTTGCATTTAAAATAAATTCTTTAATATTTGAGGTAGGAAATGCACAGTGGAGCCATAAATCTGCTGCTTAGTGACATGACAACAATGTAAAAAATGTACAAGAAGATATTTTAGTGCTAATGGCCACAGACTAATTTCAACTCCTTTTTAGACTAGATGTTTGGAGCTTATTTTTACTTCTTTCTCATTACATCATGATCAGGCATACTTGTTATCTGTCTGGAAACTTTGGAGACACTCTTTTTTTTTGTTCTTGTTGGTTGGTTGGTTGGTGGTTTTTGGGAGTTTTTTTGTTGTTGTTGTGGGTTTTTTTCTTCTTTTTTCTTTTAAGTTACCTAGACGGTGCCTCCCATGTCCACCCCTTCTAAACACAGATAGGGAAGTGAGAGCTGCCCATGACAGAATAAGTTTTAGGGTTTTTTAAAATGGCATTAAAAATGGATTCATATATATATTTTCTGTCATTCTTTTAAACCAAAAACTACCACATCTGTGGTTCAAAACGTGTTTTAAATTCAGGGAGGGGAAAATAAATAGATATATTTTTAAAGTATTTTAAAAGTGCAGTCTGTGCTTTTAAGCATAAAGTGAAACTTCGTCTGTATATTTCATGCTCATACGGGCACATTCTGTCAGCTTTCTGTGCATGAATGTTAAAGGTTAGTAGTTTGACTAAAATACTGTATCTAGCTGCATCGAGAGTGGCAGTGAGAGGTGAGTGGGCCGTGGGCATGCCGGGCGCTGCCTCCAACACAAAACCCCTGGAGTTTCCTCCTCACTTGCCTTTTTAGGAAGCAACCAGTGTCCATTTAAACAAATTTTGCAGGAGTTGAGGGACTGTTACTTGGGACAATGAAATGTCCTTTGTATTGAGGTATGGAGGTCTCTGATTTTTTTTCAGCACAGCATGGGACTTTCACTCCTGCTCTGGCCTAGTTTTCGTGTGCTAATGCACTTGGAATGCAGCACTTCACACCTACCGGGAGGTAGTAACGGCTGCATACCTGGGGGATTATCACATCTCGTCTCTGTGGGGAGAGGGGAAGAGAAAAGAGGGTGACAGGGAGGATTTCTGAAACTAGTTTTGCTGTGTGAATATTGCAGTAATTGAAAACGGTGGTAGCAATTGAAGGGTTGACAGCTCCCAAACACTCTGGATTGGGACTTCTGTCAGCCTTCTGTCTAACCTTTGGTTTAAAATATTTGTACTACTGATGGGCTTTTTACCCACGGCTGTGGATCATTTGCGGTGGCTTCCCAAGCTGCAGTGTACACGTGAATTCTGACGCTGTTTTAGCTGCAAGACATTCAATTCTGTCCTTAAAATAACTTAAAATTCATTTAAGCTCTTGTGTTTCTGCATCACTTCAACTTCCAGTGTCATGCTGTTGTCAGGGAATTCTTTATACCTGTATCGAAGAGAGGAAAAAAAAGATTCCTTTAAATTCTCCCTGATAATGATGCAAGTTAGAATAAATAGAACAGAATAGAATAGAGTATTTCATTTGGATGGGACCTGCAATGATCATCTAGTCCAACTGCCTGATCACTTCAAGGCTGACCGAAAGTTCAAGAAGATTATCAAGGGCATTGTCCAAACGCCTCTTAAATTAGTTAGTTTCAAGCACATTGGTAGTTGTGGCTTGCCAGCTAGTACAACTCCTGAATTTCGAAAGCATGACTGTGGGGATCTACACGCTGTGGGAGCCTATAGTTGGGATATGGGTTCTGCTTTGCAATTGAAATATTTCAGCACCTTCTTTGATAACATTCCTTATAAGCGTAGATGAGGTGGAATAGAAAGCTGGATAGAAAGGAAGCAGTAAGGCGTGGTGGGAGCAGTGAGAATATCTTGCAGCACTCAGCTTGAAATGATTGTTTGCTGTATTTGCTCTAAAAATGGGAGATGATTTTTCTGTGTTCTTCTGACTTGTGAAGTTTCCAAATCTTTTACTTATTGGCACAATGGGTACTGTACACACCGGCCTGGGGTGTGGAATACATGTCCTGTTACAAAAATGTTTCTATTCACTAGTAGGCTTTGGCTTGGGAAGCTCAAAGGAACAGAGGAAGAAACTACTGTTAGTGTTTATAACTGAGTTAACACCGCTTTAGGGAACACTTTTTTTATGTCATGGTGTAAAATGGACAGCTTACATGGAATCAATAATTTCTAATGTTTTCTAACAGTTGTGGGTAGATGATATTAATGTATGTAAAGTTTATAATCTCTTTGTATATAGTAATTTCTGAAATGAGAGACTTCATTGATTAAAAAGGAAATGTGTGTGAAGTAATGCTGCTGTTTTCTTTTTAATAGGGATGATGATGTCGCAGTTTAATATTTCTCAGAATTCCATGCGTGGTAGTCCTGCATCTTCCAATTATCAACAAACCACTATCTCACATAGCCCTTCCAGGTAATACTTTCTTTTAAATCGGGTGGGAGGGGCAGCGGACTGCAAATTCTTCCTATAGTGACAGTCAATTCTTGTTGCAAGTATGTGAGTGGAAGGTCATCAGTGTCAAGACAAATTTTTTATTTGTCTGACAGCAGGGTGGGTTTCTTCAGCTGGCAAAGAAACATCTTTGTGTCAATGAATTAATCCTTGTATTCTAAGGATTAGTCATGATTCTCCATTCTCTCTCTTCCTTCCATAATTTTGGCAAACTTTCTTGCTTGCTTAAGGAGTCCCCCTGCCTCCTGCCACCCCTCCAGCTGTTTTCTACTGGTGGCAGAGGCTGAGACTGGTGGCAGAAGGATAGAAGAGAAGAGGCTAATTTGTTTCAGCATGTATAACATACCAGTGTGAAAGGAGGATGGGAAAGAAGACTTGTAAAAGCACAGAGTACTGCTGTAACAGTTATACAAAAGGCCACTCAGAGGAGAATAGGCCCAGTAATTTGGCCAGTTTTCTAGCAGCATCCTTGTCAACTTTCTGGTTCTTTAAACTTTTGAGTATTAGCAAGTAGCACATACCTATAATCCAGGCCTTTATTAATATAACAAACTACTCTGGACTAGAGGAAAGAGTTCTGAATGTAGTTTCAACACAGTTACTGGGCTTTATCAGATTTCATCTTCAGTTATTAGATATCATTATTAAAATAAACTTAATTCACATTTCACTTCAGCTTACTGTAATTGTTTTGGCAAATGAAATGCTCTGTATCTGCACAAAAAACAGTACACTTTTTAACTTCTATGTCTAAAAGTGATATTGAAGAAGGTTTTTTGAATTGTGAATATTACAATGAATATTACGAAGTCTTCTCAAAATCCTTGCAAAATCTGTGTGTTAAATGCTTATTATTTGTATTTCTATTGCTATTTCTTTTTATGGAAGCTTACCTTCGTAAAGTTGCTATCTAGAACTGAGTGTTGTGAAAGCGTGTAGTGTAGTGTACCTTCTGAAGTATTTATTTGGTTTATTTTTATTTTGAAAAGCTCATATAAGAATGTAAGTTATAATGTGCATGTGTTTGTCATGAGCCTATGTTATTTTTATGGCTTCCGATCTGTAGGATCAGTCTAAGATAAAGCCAATGAAAGAGTAAGTTGTATTCAGTGGACTTTGGGTCAGGTCCTACCTAACTGCCTATCACTTTCCTATAGCTTGGCAGTATAGTTCTGCTAGATGAAGTTCTTTGAAATCTTACTGGAAAAATTGTATTTGGAGTAGATGGCTCCTTGTTAATCCTAGTGGCCTAGTTGTTAGTTAAAACTTAGCTGTCACTTTCATTTAAACTTCTGGGACTAACTTTTGGAAATTGCAGGTGTTATGTTGGTACATATTTGTGTCATTGTTTCCTTTCCCTAGGTGGAGGTCTTATGAATGCTTTTTGTTCTGTTCTTTACTTTTACTAATGCAATACCTAAGCTGTGACTCTTAAGTAATAATTGAAGTTGGGAAGGTATCAATAGCTTAATAAAATACTGCTTTTGAGGGAGAGTCTTGGTTGTGTTGGAATTTTTTATCTTAAGTTGTAATGTTCTGAATGTATAATATTGCAAAAGAAATAATAAATTTATCTAAATTTGCTTTTCCAACTTTTAAAAACTTTTTTCTATTTTATTTTTAGCCGGTTTGTGCCACCACAGACAAGCTCTGGTAGCAGATTTTTGGCACAACAGAACAGTCCAGTGCCTAGTCCATATGCTCCTCAAAGCCCTGCAGGATACATGCCATATTCACATCCTCCAAGTTATACACCACATCCTCAGATGCAGCAAGGTAAGTCTGTGATTTTTGTTTTATTCTCCAATCTCATGTCAGCTTTACCTTCATGTGCATGTTTCACGGCTTTCTAATTTCTTTGAAGGAGTCACATGCTTAATGCAAAGCTTTGCTTTCCTGACTGTACAGAGTTTATACTTTATTTAAAAAAAAAAAAAAAAAAAAAAAAGGAAGAAGAAAAGGTAAAACACACGTTCCTGTTGCATTGCTCCCCTCTGTACACTGATTTTGTATAGTTTTGCATAGTTGTCATGTATACATGACAACACTAAAAATCAAAACAAACCAAAAACTTGTATTTGTTAGCTATGGCCATCATTTATCTCTACTAGTGAAAACCTCATTTTTGCCAATATAATGTAAGTTTTGCTCCCAGCTTATTTAGTCTTACCAAACACCTTTGTAGCATTGACTAGATTAATTCTAAGTTGGCTAGAATTATGCTCAAGGTATGCGGTAACTGGCAAAGATGACCTTCAGAATGAATGGATTTCTTTGTTCTTCCCTCTTCTAAAAACAATCTTGAACAACATGAACACTGTTAAAGTATCTAGGCATTTTTTTGTTGGTAAGTAGAATTCTTACTGGATTCTTTTAAATAATTTGTTCTTAAAGTTTAGCATTGTGCTTAGAATATATATAGCTGTTCTGTATGTAATGTTGTATGTCTCATGAATACCTTGGAAGTTACCAAAGGTAGTGAATACAAATTATATAGAGGAAAACAAAGTTTTCTGTAACCAGTAAGAATATGATACTGACTATAATTAAGATAGATGTAGAGAGAAACTAGACTAATCTGTACGTGGAATTTAGGTTTTAAATCCTCTTGGAAATTAAAATCTTAGATATCTAATTTTATTCAAGGTATTTATGGCAAAAGGATTCAAGCAAAAATTGGATTCTTGTTCAGATTCCAAACTTCTTGCATCCAACTCATTAATATCCACTATTATGATGTTTTCTCTGAAGTTTTTTAAGAGTTACCGAGTGTGTGAATGTATCAGTATAGTTACTTATATTTTTTGTATTTCAGCTTCAGTATCCAGTCCCATTGTCACAGCTGGGATGAGGAATCTCCATGAAAATAAAGTTTCAAGTCAGTTGTCTGGGAATTCAGCTAATCATCATGCTGATAATTCTAGACATGGCTCAAATGAAGACTACCTACAGATGGTGCACAGACTAAGTAGTGATGTATGTTACTTAAATCAGTTTATGGTAAAGCAGATATTTACTATGATAAAACAAGTATGTGTTCAGCTGCCTTAGAAGTCAGATATTTTACTATGTTATTGTTGATGTATAAAACCACTGAAAATATATTTCAATTTTAGATTGTACACTCAACCATGCTACTTTAATGTGTGAGATTTAATTTTTTCTGAATCTCTCTTTCCTTTGGAACTATTTGTAACATTCATTCTGCTGAAATTAGGAAAAGTGAAAAATCTTCACATAATCTCGTATGTGAGTTTATTTTAAAGAAATGGTAGTGTGCCTCTACAATTACTGTAGCAGTATGTTGATGCAAACTAGATGAAATACTAGATTCTAAATAGGCGTGTAGTTAACTTGTCTTTTTGAAGATCCCCGCAACTGTCAATTAGACTTGACATATTTGAATAACCTATTGGGTAAAATAGTAATGTTGTCAAAGGCAAGAATTCCTATGGACATTTTTTCTTACTGTCTATTATGTGCTTTTATGGCCTGGTTTCTTTGTAAGAAGTTTTCCCTTAGTGACTTCATTTTATGTGGGAGAAATTCCTTCTGAAATCTTGAATCTAAAGGGAAAAAAAACAACTTTCTCTCACATTTTTTTGAACTATTGGATTAATTTTCTTCTTAATGAGCATCTCATTCTGTGGATGAATCTTGTTGGGATTCTTCTTTACAAGTTTGGTACACAATCTCTTAACAGCTCTTAAGGGGAGAGCACTTAAGTTTCGGTTTTATTTTTTTGTCAAAGCATCAAAACCTGGTGGCAAGCAGGCCTCTTCTTTTTTTTTTTTTTTTTTTTTTTTTGGCATGTGTGATTGTGTGTGTGTTTTATTTAGTTTAAGAAAACCATGGGCAACTCTTGTCTTCCTAAGCTAGCTTGTTGAAGCAAAAAAGTGTTGTATTCAACAAGTGTACTATTAACAGCAGGCTCCCTAAATCCCTTGCCAGGATTAATACAGTAGAACTCCAAGAGAGTTACTAGTTTTATTAGTCTTCTTTTTTTTTTAAATGCAAGAATTATGCTCATTAAAAATATTAGCTAAGAAGTAGTATCTGAAACAGAGTGTTGTAATGAAGGAATCTATCATAATAGACAATCACCAGATGTTTTTCTCAATCTCTGCTTCAGCAATGCAAATTCTTCAGACTAGGAAACTGTTCTTGGCATTAAATGTACATATATCCCCCAACTATGTTAAAGGTACACTATCAAGAGAATCTTGGTTTTGTTAAGACAGGATTTTTGGAAAACTTTAATATTAGGATAATATATTCCATAATCTTTAAAGAGGCAGTATTTAAAAATATTCATCCCTAATTTTGTGCTCCAAACAATGCAACCACATCCTAGTTCATGAAAACTTAGAAATGAAGCTCTTTCAGAACGGACAGACTATGAAAACATAAAGCATACCCTCATTGGTTGGTTTAATTGGAGACATACTAAATGTAAAAAGTAGTAAACATTGTAAAATTGCACTTTATCCCTTTGTGCATTTTCTTAATGGAGCATATGTGTTACACTTATTTTATTTATAGTTATTCCTTTGAAAGCTGATTTTAGTAGCTATCATGCAGAAAACAGTTTGAAGAATTTGGATTAATTAAAGTTTTGCATCTATGTATGAATAATAAGCTTAATCATAATGTTGCAGTCTTTTCAGAAGCAGTGTGACCTTTGGCGAAGATAGTTATGAATGTCAGTTATTAAATCATAAAAATTAAAAACTTTAATTATTTTTTATTCTTTTTCTTAGTTTTAGGATTTTATTGCTATAAAAAATGTGAATAGCTACAGGATATTGTGTATTTGCGATATATGATCTGCAAAATCAGCAAGTACACCTTTGAAGGCTCACTACACGTACACTCAATTTAAGGAAGATTTTTTGGTAAACTTGAGAGCATTCCTAGAATATAAGTTTGTGCTTACATATCACCATTTGGTGAAGCTCTGAACTAGGAAACTGTAAATGAGGACTTCCAAAAATTTGTCAGCTCTGGTAGGAATGGCATGCGTACCCGAAAGGTCATCTACCTAGTTGGTCTGTTTAGTTCATTTAATAAAAGTCACCTTTGCCTACGTCCTTGACAATCAAGGGTAGAGGACCTCTCCTGTCCTAATAAAAAATATATGCTAAAAAGTTATCAAGCTTTTTTTTCAATATTTTGGGGGGTTTTTTTAAGATTTATTACAAGTCAAAGATAAGTTAGGTTTGAAAAAAATCAGCTCATTAATTTCAATGTGGTAGGTAAATGAGTAACTCAGGAAATTAATTCACTTTGACTTACCATAACAACATGTAAGTTTAAGATACAGGTTTTTTTATTGCGCTGAATCTGAATATTAGATTTCTTTGCCCATGAAGCTTTCCTCACATGAGGCAACAACTCTTTTTGCAAGCACTGTTGTAAAAATAAGTGTAATTAATAGCACAGCATGAGTTTTAGAATCATTGTGCTGTGGGAGGAAAAAAAAAATCTAATAGAATTGTTTTCTGAGTTCTCATGGGTGGTGAAACTTATGAAATGTGGTTTCGTATGGATTTATATTCTTTGACTTGTAAGCACCTTCAGTCCATAAATTTCAAACTCTTTCCTTTACCCTAAGCAGTGGAAACTATGCCTTCACAAGGTGTAATGTGTACACTGTCTAGTCTGTGGCTGTGCATGTGGAAATTGGCTGTTTGGCCATTGTCAGAGGGAGTGTGTACTTGCCCATCTATGCAGGCTTCTATCTCCTTGAAATGCCAATTTAGCTTTCAAACTTACTACCATTTGCTGATTTTTTTCATACAGACATGTAAAAACATAATTACAGTTGAGCCTTCTAATATTCTATTAATTGGGTTGAAATTGGTCAAGAGCATAAAAGGTATTTATCAGACAGATAATTCAGGTTTGAAAAAAAAAGTTATATGAAAGAACTGTGTGTATTCAGATACCTCAATAAGAGCCATGTTAGAATATTAGCTACTGAAATAACCAATTTAATTGGGAAACAGATTAAATAACCTTAGAACTTCTTTGGAGACTTCCTTTGTGTGACTTTACTCTTTAAAAAACCGAACTTTTTGTAATTGTTTATAATTGTAGAAATTGTCTCTTCATAGATATAGGGGTTGTTAGTTTGTTCTTTCCCAAAACATTCCCGTAGATGTTGTATAAAAAACAGTGCTAAAAGTGGGAAATACTGTTCTATGGAAGTTTAAATCTAGTTAGGGCATTCAGTGAATGAGTATACTCGTGACCACCAGAGGGCTCCATGAAAGCAATAAAAAACCCATGTAGACCAGTAAGTGGGAATTTGAATAGAGGGTTTCATATTCAATTTTAAGATAGTGTGGGGGTAAAAAAGACACCCTTGCATTCTTAAAGATAGAGCATGGACATCATTACACTGTTAGTAGTATTATACTACGAAGACGTTTGTCAGAAATTATGAATTCCATTGGAGCAGGTTGTTCTGTGCAAAACTGAGAAGACAGTAAAACTTGTTTGCCACGTTGGGGAAGTGCTCCATATTGCAACTGAGTTATTTTCTGTCTAACTGTCGAGCCAGGCAAATAACAAGCTAAAGCCCCTCCAGTTGTGTTTTACACGAGACTATCTCAGCTGCTGCAATGGGAGTGCTAGAGATTTTCTTCATTCCCAATGTGTGTGTGCTGAAAGATATAAATACAAAATGTTATTTTGTTTAACTGTAAAAGTAAGATGGCATTCTAGATAGGCTTTAAGGGTAGGTTAAATGAAAAAATGGTGAGCTTGTTTTAAAAACCTACATTTTATGCTCAATTTCTTTCAGTTGGTATTGTATAGAGGTCATGTATCTGCTTTTCAGTTCTTTATTATGAGTGTTTGTAACAAAAAAGTTCTAAATTGAATCCTGGCGTAAACCAAAAGTACTTATTTAGCTAGAAGACGGGTACATAGATTTATTTTAGTGTACATGTTCTGGCTATAGACTCTTCTTACGGCTGATTGTGATTTGGAATATTGCCTATATAGTAGTCTAATAGCAGTCTAAATTACAAAGATTTTTATGTAAATAAATATTTTTCTAATATTTCTTGTATGCTTTTTTTGTCCAATCCATTTTATCAGTATCTGTACTAATTTCAGTCTTTATTTTATCAAGTGTTCATGTTCGTAATGTTTGTTTTTTATCATTGTCACTTTAGGATGGTGATCCTTCAATAAGGAATGCTGCATCTTTTTCCTTGAGGTCACCACAATCAGTCTGCTCTCCAGCTGGAAGTGATGGAACCCTTAAAGGTAGTCTAGCAGTCATATATATCAATGTATTTTTTCCCAATTCTAAAGAACAGAGAGTTAAAAGAGGTATATAGTTATTTCTCCTGACTTCTGTATTCAAATAGTACTAGAAAGTATGTCATTATGTTTTGGATACAAAATTATTTTGAGCCCTGATTCAGAAGAAATTTCTGAAGGTCCAAAAATTGACTAGTCATCCGTCAAAACAAAGCTCAAATTCATGGAGGACAGAAGGATATAAAATCCTTTCCAATATGAGGATTAAATTTTTTATAAGAATGGTTTCAGTTGCTCTACATAAGAAATGGTTTAAAGGCAGCATTACAAGTATTGAACTCTTAACCAGCTCAAAAGTGTTTTAACATGCAACGCTTGTCTTAATTGCAATCATGAAGTTTTAAGAACATGAAATTAAAAATGGTTCAGTGAACTCAATACATATAGCATAAATGAAGCCTGAAAACCTTAGCTGTGGAGAAGGAATAGGGTGAACTATGAGTCAGTTGAGAGGTAACAGAAAAAAATCTGCTTAAAATAATTATTTATGCTAGAATTCTGAATGCATACTGCTGTTTTTAATATTATTCCTAAGAAGCAATGACTGAGATACATGAGACTTAGCAAGGTAGGGGTTTGGGCATATTCTTGCTAATTTACTTTTCCAGTTCTTATATATTTACATGGCAATAGTAGAAAGATGCAATAGTGCTTTCTTCTCTTCAGCCCCCGCTAAAAATTAAGTCTTTCTGGATGGTCAGGTTAGGTGGAGAGGGAGGACATGAGATGGGGAGATTCCAGAGAGGGTGAAGTCATTAGCCTTGTGCAGCCTGGGTAAGAGATGTCTTTGGCAGGGGTGGACCTTAGAGCAGCCTTCCTGTACCTATGAGGAGATTATCAGGAAGACTTGAGTCAGGCTTTTCAGTGTTGTGGAGGAAGGTTGAGATACAATGGACTTAAATTGCAATGGGATGTTCTTACTAGGTCTAAGGAGAAACTTTTTCACTCTCAGGACAGTCAAGCGTTGGAAAAGGTTGCCCAGAGAATCTGTGCATTTTCTATCCTTGGAGATTTTCAAGATCAGGCAGGGTAAAGCCCTGCATAATGTGGCCTTGCTCATCCTGCTTTGAGCATGAGGATGTACTAAAGACCTCCTGAGGTCCCTTCTTAACTGAATCATCCTATGATCCTGTGACTGCTAAATGATCTCTGTGGTTCATCTTCTGTAGGCATATACTGTGTTAAACATTGATAGAAGAAATGTCGCTCAAGTGGCAAGTGAGAAGTACATGAATAGCTTGCCAGCAGCATCAGTATTTCAGAAGGTCTTGTGCTAAAGGACTTGTAAGACTTGTGTAAGTGACGAAGACTAAATGCAGTTGTTTTTCTCTTCGTCAAGCTTATCAGTTTAACAACATTGTGAATCTAAGCTACTTCCACTCAGATACATGATTACCACTCAGCCAGAAGAATATTTGAATTATTTTTTGGTTAAAGTTGCTGCTGTTTCAACTGGCTGTCTCAGAATCCCGTTTTGAAGGGATACCTTTTCAGATTATTTCTGAAAACAATCTGATTGTACAGTTCAGATTGTAATGTTTCAGCATTAGAGGGGCTGAAAAAATGCAAGAGGAGGTTTTTGATTTATTTACCTGTATATTAGCTTTACTTCTCCCATTGATAAAGCACAGAACTGAAATAACTGTTACTAATGGTGCTATCATTTTGCCTTCTTAAAGAGATTAATGAACCCTGATTGAGAGAACCAGTTCTTGATGCTGCAGGAATCTTGCCAGACATTTACTTTCTCTAATCTCGTATTTTAGAAATGTATGGAAGAGGTGGGGATAATTACAGTGTTATTTAGAACGTGGGATCCTTGACAGTGAGTTTTTGGCCTATGATTTGAGGTGAAAGTTCTGCTGATAAATTTTCCAGTAATGAACAAACAGCAAGTATCTGTGCTGAACTTTTTGTTGTTGCTCTCATTAGCCCTTGAAAGTTTGGTTGACAGGTCACGAACTTTGATAAAGAAAATAAGCAAAATACTTAATTGTTTGTTTGGGAGGACAAAAAGAATGGCACTAGACATCATCAGTCCAGAGAGAGATCCCGGGAAGGATGTTATAATATCTAAGCTTTCTTATATAACATAGAAACTTGGGGCAATTACCAAAGGTACGGGTGCAGACTGTATTTCTGTACTTTTGGCATAGAAGTAGCAAGGACTTCTGGAGACATGGAGAATGTGAATGCAGAGTCTTGAATTGCTTTTAAGACTGAACATAGCTGTCTGAACGATAGAATCTGAATGAGGAAGAAGTTTTGTTTGCAACTCAGGCAAATATTTGAGAGATGGCAGAAGTTGTATTTGTTATTTTGGTTGGTTATTCACTTACTCAGTGGAGTAAAATTTCTCTGTTACAGAAATCTTTGCTTCACTTCTGCTCCAGTAAAGGTACCAGAGCAGCTGAAGTTTTATCCAGAAGTTCTAGGCTGGTCTTTATCCTTTCTTTTTTATGTAAATTTTATATTTTTAGCTATGCAAACAGAATAATGGCTCTGCTTTCATCCTGTCATCTGTTACCACATCTATTTTCTTAAAAACTTCATTTCTATGAATTTGTCTATGAAGAATAGACGAGTATTTTCCTTTTGTTGATCTCATAAAATAGTCTGTGGGTTCCATTACCCAAGATGAATTACTCATCAAAATCCTTTTTCCATTTGTTCTACTTTCCCACTGCTCTGAAACCTCAAAAAGATTTTTTTTTTTCCTTCCCCCCCCCCCAAACACCTTCTAAAGATCTGTATAAAGAAAAGCCTTTCACAATGTTTTCAGTCCATTGCTTTCTAAAAAGAAGAGTTCATATCATTTATAGGCCTGCTTCCATACAGTTTCCTAAACTCCTGAGAAAACATCTGTAAGGACTAGCAACAACCCTTATGAAACTATGTAATTTTGCATTCTTCTCCAGCAATAAGTTGTATTCCCTCCAGAAATTTTTAATGGGTATTTGATTATTTTCTGAATAATTTGGAAAGATTACTTTTATTTTCTTAGGGATTTATTTTAGGACTTCTCCAGAGGTACTCCTGTACAATTGGTCTCTGAATGTATTGTGGGTGGCAAGAAGAATTAGGAATCTTCTCAAATCTGTAGTTCAGACTTCAGTGCTCTCAAAGGTACTTGTTAAGAAAAATTATCATCTCATGCTCTCTCCTTCAAAAGAAAGGTGGAAGAAATTTATTCAAACATTTTTTTCTGACAGGGCCAAAATAAACGTTCATTCTTGTTTGTTTCTTCAAATCTTAATTTTTTATGCAAGGGTGCTTCTGAATACAGCAGCTCTAAGCAAGAACAGCCAAAACTTAAGTTTTTCATGAGGCATTTGAAGTTCTGGAGAAAGCGGTGGGACTCTTCCCTGAAAGAGTATGTGGAAAGTGAATACAATCTGTCCCTAAAAACTTCCCAAATGTATGTTCTCGTATGCTATCCCTTTAAGTTTGAATTTTAAATTAAGTTATGCTCTTTGAAAACAAATGTCAACATTGACTGTTAATCAAAATAAGTAGTAATTCCTTTGTATCTAGTTCAAAACTTGGGAGGAAGATTCTGTGATTCTTAGAAAATACAGCAGGAAGGGACTTGGGGGCTTCCCATCTTCTTACTCTCATGTTGGATGAACTGTACCAGTATCACTCCGAATAACTTCCATCTATTTTTTTTTTTGTTAAAATGTCAGTAATAGACATTTCCTTATTCTTGTCAGGCAACCTGTTCAAATTCTTAGTGCTAGAAAGCATTTCTTCTAATGCCCAGCCTGAATCATTTTTGTTGCACTTAGGCATGACACTTCTTGACTTCTGTCTGATGGGCAAGGAAGAACAATTCATGTCCCTTTTTTATCGCAGTCATTTACATATCAAAGAACGTTACCATATCTTGCACTAATCTAATCTTCTACAGACTGAACAGCACAGTTTCTTTCTATCATCTTTACATAAGTCATCATTTCTGAGCTTCTAATTGTCTTAGATGTTTTTATCTGAATTCTAATTGGCCTGCATTTGTCTTGATGTTGTACTATCCTAAGTCATAGATACAACTCTGTTTGAAGACTTAGAAGGATGAGTAGTCAGAAAAGTACCATAGGCGACTACTTTGTATGATACTACTGTTGTATATGAGACTATAGCTGCTCTTTGCTGATAACTTAGATTCATATTGCAAGTTGTTTTAAACATATTGCTATCTTTCTGTAGAGCTTCTCTATCTTCCTCTCATGTTGTTACAATTGCTCTCAGATGAATAAAAAGTTTGTGCTTCTTGTCACTGAATTTCTTTATTATTCAAATTAGTCAAGAAAATTGTAATTTTTTATTCTGTTTTTAAAAGCAGTTGAAAGACTCAACACAAAAGCTGTTACAATCTTTAGATTAATAAAATACTCTCTAATTCTGTTACACGAGAAGTTATTAATGACAAATATTTTAAACTACTATTCTTAAGGCAGTGCTCTGGAAAGCTGTACTTGCTCACCTATACTCCCTTTATCCATTTTTAGCAAGAACAACTGATAGTCTACAAACACAGCTTTGCAATAGGGTATACTGCAATCTTACAGTATTTTTGTCTAGATCATTCTTCCTCAGCTTGTTAGTGAAATTGTTATGAGAAGCTATATAGAAAGCCATGCTAAAGTTCAGATATGGCACTCAGTTCTCTTTAATCCACAAGACCTACTGTTTTACAGAATAAAATTGTTTTGATTTGATGATACTTACTCTTAACAAATTCACTTTGGAATACTACCTCTTTATTATTTTATCAATCCTTACAGCGAAATTGTTCTTCTAGTATGTATTTAAATCATACAGACTATGTATAATACTCTGTGTAGTCCTTTACCATCCTTTTGACGGGACTGTTTTTCCCTTTTTGCGTCTGCTGGAAGCACAAATCGTCAAGGTGATTATGACCAATTCTGAGATCAGTTTAGCCAGAGTTCCAGGGTGAATTTGTCTGATCCCATTTTCATGAAAACATTCCACTTATGTGAAAGTAGTAAATAGGATCATATTAAATTAAAAAAATGGACGCTTCCATTTACATATTGTAACTGCAGTCTCTTAAAATCTTTTGGCAGCAGTGTGTTCCTCAGGTTCTGTCATCACCAGGTTCTTAGTTCTTCCAACAGAAAAACATCAGTATGAATGCTATATGGGTGCTCTGGTTCTTTTCTCCTTCTCCAGCTTCTGCCTTTAGGAACTTACTACTTATAATTAGTATATAATTACTCAGATGTGAAGTTTAATAATCCACATGTAGCACATATGCATTCCTTAAAGCCTCTCTTTCCAGAGACTTTTCCAGTAAAAAGTCTGGAATGCTGTGTCGAGGTTTGTTACACAATTTCGTACCCACTTAAATAATGTTCCTGGAGTCTCGAGGATCGCTTTGCTATGGATTTAAAAAGGTATAGCACTTGAATGTTCCTGAAGTTTCTCCCCAGTGTATGAACCAAGTGTTAGACATTAGTCTTCATTTGTTTACTAGCAGTTTTTTCCGGCTTTCATGCATAGGGAACAATACTTCTGGCAAAAGAGGTGTAGGATGGCTGAAAGACTTTCTGTCAACATCTGGGGAGCTTTACCTGCAAGGGAGTTAAAGGAATATGAAGATACTGTTTTGAGTGACCCTTTGGAAGTTGTTGTTGTGCAAGTAGAAAGCTAATAATTCTTTAAAGTTCTGTAAAATAAGTTCCTGGTAACCTTAATAGTTATTTTCTAACCATGTGGATCACAACAAAGAATGTGATCGGTGGTGTGACTTCGGTGCATCAGCTTTGAAAGGCAGGTGGTCTTTTCTCTGAACAGGCTCAGAGATGATCAGAGAAAGTATCATGAATGCTTAAATAAAATGCGAGTATTGTGGTGTGATTAGAAAGTGCAGACAAAAACCATAAGATGGAGATGTCAGTGATGCGTGCAGTCTCCTGGACAGAAGCTCGTTTGCTATGCAAGTTACTGATGCACAATGAGCAAGTGAAGCCATTCCAGGGGTAAACAAACAAGAAGTGGTTTTAAAACTTTACATTTTTATGAAGGCTAAGTTACTGTCAATGCAATGCATTTTATAGTTGCTTGCATTATAAAGGATTTGGTAAGAAATCAGACAAGAGTCACAGAAAAAAGGTGTTTACAAATTGCTACAGCAGTTGATAAAACTTCTTCCATACTTAGTGCCATCTACCACTAGGAATCAGTAGGAAAACTAATTAATATAGAGAACCAGTCCCAGGATTATCATGGGTGGTGAGGATGACTTTTACTGAAAGACTATGGAGGTATTGTTGATGGGTGTATTTGTTCTCTGTAGAGGCCTTATTTCCTATTGATGTTACGGGCTTCTCAGCTACATTTGGTGTTATCTGGTTGAGCACCAGTATTTGCTGTTCAGTAATGATACAATGACCTTCCCAAATCAGTGGAGAATCTCTTTTTATCTCGCAAGTTTTACATATTCCTGCCATATAAAAAGAGATTGCACAAAATTCTTTTACTGATATTGTGGAAGATCAACTACAGAAAGTCAGATTTTTTTTCTCCTGTATTACTGCACAGCCCTAGATTTAGACTTAAAAGCTGCCTCCATATTTCTCTGTTCTAAAAGAATATTCTGAAATTCGGTTCGTTTCCAAAGATCATTTCCGAAGATCATCGTATGATTTACTACATTGACAGCATTTTGTAGAACAAACTTTCTCAATCTTGGAATCTTGACTGGTTCAGCAAACAGATCATACCCGTCTGTCTGTATATTCTTTCCACAAAACATTTCTTCTGTTATCAGCAAGTCTTGTAAGAGCTTTCTTCTCAGACATATAATGGCTCAAGCCTTCTCCCATAGGAAATATTCTAAACTGACTTCAACAGTAATAGGCGCAACTCTCTCTGTATAATGGGTGATGGTTTGTCTGAAGTCTAAGCATCCAACAGAATGTGGTACATGTTCAATGTGTGATACCTGTTCAAATCTGCTAATGTCTGTGGTAGAGTGAAACTGTTCCAGAATGCTTCATCTTTTTCAATTTCTTTGAAATAGGTAGGTATAAGTATTGTAGCTTCTAAGCTTGCTTATTGCCAGAGGCTTAACCGTCATTAGACACCTCAGAAGTATGTAAAGTTATTGCCAGAACATGTACTCTTAAAATGCAGCTTATAGGCCTTACTATCGACGCCTTTCAGGAATTTCCTTCAGGAGGAAGATACTTTCAAATCCCTAACTTTCGTAGTGCTGCCTAGGAGAGGGAAAACTTTACTTTTGTTTCTTCATTTACTGGATTCTAAGTATGTTCAATTGAATGCACTGAAATCCTTCTGACCTCCTCAAATCTACTCAAAGATAAAAAGAACCACCTTATCTGTTGCTGCAGTGTTATTTTTCAGCATGACAAATACCAAATCAGAACAATCTTGTCATATTTACTTAAAAATTTAGGATAAGGGAGAATCAAATCTGTGTCTTCTATTTGAAGTGTAACTGAAAACCAGTAAATGTTCCATTGTTGCAACTTCAGAAGTATTCATTTAAGAGATAATTCAAGAGTAAGATGTCAGCAAGATCTCTTTGAAAAGTTTTGAGCTGCATCTAATATTTGTAGAAATAAAAATGCAGCTTGTATTTCCTGAGTGGTAGTCATTACCATAAAATAAATTAGTAGCTAACAATTTCTGCTATACATTACACTAAGGCAATTTTGTAAATTATCAAAAGAGACAGTAACAGGGTGGGGGGGACACATCACAAGCATAGGAACCTGTGGTGAAAGGCAAGTGAGAGATCTTCATAGTGTGTAGCCAGGACTTCAGTACTGGTGATTGAGTGTGGTATCTAATTTGAGGAGGGAAGTGGAGTAGTGGAAAGATCTTGAGAGTCAGGTTGAGTCAAAACAGGACTTCCCAACATTGTGGATGTTATTGGCAGAATATGGAGTTGTTGCTGATGATCAAGAAGGGGTAAGATAAACCCATTTCATACCCTGCTTTCTACATACAGAAGTTGCAGGACTTCTCAGTACTAGGGAGAGAAAATAAGTATAGCAGTCTGTACAAAGAAGTCATCAGTAAAGGCACACCTTTCATGTAAACTGAAGCTTTGCTAGAGGTATCAATTCTTTTTTTCATCTACAGGTCAGTACATTGCTTAATGATTCTTAATATTTCTTAAAATATCTGGTAGAAATTTAAGCTGCAGAATAAAGCTGCTTTCTTGTTTAGTGGTGTTTCTTGAAAGAAGCACATGGGGACCTGTATTCCAGTTAGGTTTTGATTGTTGTTAGAAGTACTGACCTATGATGACCTGAACTAGAATGACTAATAATAATCTCAGTCACTGCTTTCTGAAGATTAGTATTCCCCAATGGATGAATGGAATCTGATAAATATTTGCTTTAACAAGAGGAGGCTGGCCCTATTGGTCCAGCCAATAGGCTTTTCTTTTCTTCCCTGCCCTGCCCCCCCATGCTCCCCCCACCCCCAGTATTCCTTTTTCAGCCAAAAATTATAGCTCAAAACTATAATTGGGACAGGTTGAAAAGCTTCTCTGTTTTTCAAAGCTTTTTTCTGGGCTAACAGTTATGGGGAGCTGATTTAATTTAAAGAACAAAAAATTTAAATGTGATTAATTGGAGAATGCTTTTAATTAAAAATGTCCTCTTTTAAAAATTTCTCTAGATACACTCAAATCCTGGAATGAGTCCATGTGGAAGTAAAAATTCATACATTTAAAAAAGAAAAGGGGTTGATAAGGCAGGGAATGGTAGAAAAATGCTTTAAGACAATTAGAGTTTTCTAGACAGTAATGAGTGGGGGAGGTTGGAATGAATTTACATAAAATAAAATTTAAAAAAAGAAAAAAAAAAAGAAAAAAGTTGAAAATGAACTGTCGGGATCAAAGTTAAGGAGGTTGTGTATGTTTCAATTTTTTTTTTTTTTTTTTTTACATTAAAAATGTGTGGCTGAAACAGCTAATGCCAATACACTGATCATTAAGACCTTATTAAGAATCTTTTTGATCTTTCCTTTTTCTGTAGTCAACTTGCTTTCATTGACCATTTTCTAATAGTTGATATTCTGAGCCTGCCAGTACTATTTTTATTTATTCTTTTTTGGTGGTGGTTTTTTTTTTTTTTGCCATCTTCTCTGAAATGATCCCTTCTCTACCTGCAGCGGACTGAAATTCCTAGGAAATACACGGCAACTATCTGGATTACATCTTGATCTAGGAATGATGTACTTCCTACCAATCTTATTTAGACCTTTTGTGAACACAGATGTATGTAGAAATACACATGAAAATTATTTAGGTTATATTTAGTGTGTTTTTATATAAACATGAAACAACATAACTGTTCAGTTTTTCTGAATTATTATTCTAGGATCAAGACAACCTTTAATCCAACAGTCTCAGCCTCCACCTTATTCATCACCTAGAGATGTTCCCCCAGACATATTGTTAGATTCTCCAGAAAGAAAGCAAAAGAAACAAAAGAAAATGAAGTTAGGCAAGGATGAAAAAGACCAGACTGAAAAAGCTGCAATGTATGATATCATTAGTTCTCCTTCCAAGGACTCCACTAAGCTTACATTAAGACTCTCTCGTGTAAGATCTTCGGATATGGACCAGCAGGATGATATGCTTTCTGGTTTGGAAAACAGCAGTGTGTCAGAGGGTGATATTCCTTTTAATGTGCAGTACCCAGGACAGACTTCTAAAACACCCGTTACTCCACAGGATGTTAACCGCCCACTAAACGCTGCTCAGTGTTTGCCGCAGCATGAACAGACAGCTTTCCTTCAGGCACAACAAGTGCCTGTTTTACAACAGAACACTTCAGTTGCTGCAAAACAACCTCAAACTCCTGTGGTACAGACACAGCAACAGGTTTCGCAACAAGGAACTATAACGTCATATGATGAAGTAGAATTGGATGCATTGGCTGAAATTGAGCGGATAGAACGTGAATCAGCTATTGAAAGGGAGCGATTTTCAAAAGAAGTGCAAGATAAAGGTAAAAGGATTGTGCGTGTGTATACACTATATATAATATAAATATATATATATGTGCATATAAAACCCATATATATATATATAAAAACTTCCTGTTATTGTCACATAGTTCAATTCTGTTTACTCAGTGTAGGTTCTTCTATGACATTCATCTCCATTCCCCTCCAACAATGAACTGTAATCTCTCATATATGCATATTTTTGATATCTGGTATTCTTTATTTGGGGTCTTAATGGATAGAAAGTGAAGTTCTTATGTTTCAAAATTCTTTTTAAGCTACTCTTATTTTGAACCATGAGACTGAATGAAGAACAATTGACGTGGTGTATAATTTCTAAAATTCCAGCAGTACCATAAGTCAAAATTTGTAGTAAGTTTTGGTAGTTGAATTATTAATTAACTCTCCATGTTGCCTAATTTAAGAAAATACAGGAAAACTCTTTTATCCCATTTCTATTCATATCCCCGTTTGAACCTAATATGAAGGAGGTGTTAGATTAAAATCACATCTATTCTTTTAAAGGCAGTATATATTGGGTAATATATACTACTATGTTGTCTCCAACGTTTGTTCAACTGGATATTCATTATTACGTAGGCATTACAAGCTTTAGAGAACTACCATATATCTATATGGTCTCTAGCACAGAACCAGATGAGCCTCTGAAATGTTTTGTTTTTACTTCAGTAGCTGTACTGGTTGTCTTAACTGATTTCATTGAATATATCCTCTCTGGATTTTTTTGTTTTGTTTTGTTTTTTCTGTTGTTAACTGGTTTGAAGGTCTTGGGCTTCAGAAATCTTAAAAGTAGATGCAAAGCCCACATGTAAATCTTGAAGATAAGATGTATTTTATAGATTCGATAGTGGTAGGTTAACATAAGTATTTTTCAAAAGCTTCCTCTGCACTTCGTTTAACTTATGAGAAAAAATCTTTTATAGTATAATGCTAATTTATTAGATACTCCCAAGAAAAATCTTGCAGAGTGAAAATCAGTGAAAATTCTGATTTTGGAAGTTCATAGGTGAAAATGGTTAATTTTGGACATACTTGCATGGACACAACTGAATTTACGTACAGTTTGGGTCTTTAACCAGCAGAGAGAGCACAAATTTTCTCCCTGTTCAAAGATTTTTTTTCTGTTTTTAAAGAAGCCGAGGGGGGGTGGGGGAGAGGAGAGAGAGAGAGAGAGAGTTTATGTGTGTGTGTGTGTTTCCAAATGTGGTTGTTGCAATTACTAAAATGTTTAACTTCTTAGATATTTCTTATTTGGTAACTAAATCAAGTCTTTTTATGAAACATTGTTTGTGAATATATGGAGAAAATGTGTGCTCACCTCAAAAGAGATCTCTACCGTCTTTAATTTTAATTTAGTGAAATGAGGAATTTGTTACTTTGCTTAAATCTCTTCTACTAATTTTACAGTTATTGATGGAGAGCTTGTGGTTTGTCTCCTAATACTTCAAAAGCTACTTTTATATCCACACACTTCAAGTAGAAACTCCAGCGCGTTTTAGCTGAGAAGCATCTGGAAAAATGCACTGTATTTCTGATGGTGCACAGCAGCCTTCAAACACTTAAAGCAAGACTAAAGCACACTTTTTCTTTTGTTCTGGCTTTCAGGAAATGTTGAGCATTAGCTGTGAAGTTTTTTTTACCATAATTACATAGCCACAGGCAGAGTCTGATTTCTTTCTTTTGGGGAAAGGAGTGATTTTTATAGAATGTGATTTCACCCCTTCACCACTGCTCAATAACCATATTTCCAAATAAGGATTCCAACCTTATGCTTCCCTTCTACCTGCATCCTATGGCAGGTCTCAGTTCTTCCTGAGTTCCTGCAATTGCTATGAATTAGGTGCAAAAGTTGCTGCCTTATATTGGGACAAATGATCACCATTTTTTCACTGGTGGTAAGTTGTTCCTATGCTAGGCAGCAGCTCTTTTCACTTTGGCTGCTGAGGTTTCAGCCATGAATGAATAGTATTGAGTAGAAGGATTTTTAGCAGTCTTGGGACAGACTTCCTGAAAAGCTCTTACCTTGGAGAAATACGGTTCTTATTTTTTGGTAATGCTTTTGCCATTGCTTGTAAGTTTGTACTGTGTCTAAAAGTTGATACACTCTGGGATTGTTCTAGTTATAGCTGTTTGGTTTGGTGTGACTGCAGGAGGAAGCTTCCTCTGTTGTTCCTATGGGAATATGTCTGTTAGAAAAATACCCAATAACTCCTAAATATGTCATTCATTTTTGTGAAGCTGCTTACTGTATTTATGCAAAAGCCTGGCGTTTGTGCATTTTAGTACATATACTGTATCTTTAGATCACATTATGTCAAGAAAATAGTGTGATTGTAGCAAGTTCTAGGTCTAATTAGAACAGCAATGCATAGTGCTAGCTGATGCTTTACAATAGCAAGCGTCCCTCCAGAGACCTTACTCAAGATGCTAGCACATGCTAAAATCTGCATGAAAGCATCTTTGCTGCTTTTTTAATCAAGGCATGGGAATACATATTACAGTTGCACTACACTTTCTGTGTAGGCACATGTTGTCTTCCATAAATTATTTTGAGTAGCATTGTACTCGCAAGTTTTGGTAGAAGATTAGTGGTCCCTTCTGTCCTTTTTTTTATTCCCTATAATACTATGCCTCATCAAAGGTTTTCAGATGCTTTCTTTTGAACAGTAAGGCTTTGGTTGCATATGACATGTTCTTCCTGAGGCTTGGAACCAGTAGTGTCGTGGAACTGTTTATTCCAGAGGAGATGCAGAGATTTTTTTGGGGGGTGTTCTTGCTAAAAATTATACAACTGCTACACTTGTCTAAGACAATGCTAAGGTCTTTTTTATTTAATGCTGAGGTCCTTTTATAATGTTTGGTACAGGTGGGAAATGGGCATTGGAGCCCTTTGGTAATTATTAGCACTTTCTGTAATAAATCGTTAATTCTAACAAAACTGTTAAAATATTTGTCTTCCACCAAAGTCTCTCAAAGTGGGAGGCAGTCTCTGTTTCAGAGGTGGAACTAACACAGGGTGTTACAGAAGTGCCTTCTTCTTTGAAAAGCCGCATATCTTTCTGGAGCCTGATTGTCATGCTTTTGCTTTCTGAAAAAGGAATTCTTAGTGCAAAAATCACTAATGCAAAATCTGGCATATTTGACCTAGTGCATGTCAGATTTGCATAAGGAGTGGTTTTATAATAAAGACCTTTTGCCTCATATCTGAGTACTTTTCAGAGCTCTGTTTTTATAATTCTATCCTTTTGGTCTGTTTGGATCTTGGATTATATGGTCTTTTCATCATGATAGAGTTTGAAAAACTTGTTTTTTGTCCTTGTCCTCTGTGTGGAAGGACAAGAGTCCATCTACTTTTTCCATCTTCCTGCTTTTTCCATCAAGGAAGTCTCTCTGTATTGATTAATTTTGCAAGTAATTTGTCTGTATCTATTAATGAAAGGAATAGTTGGAGATTTTGGAGATCAAGGCACTTGGCACCAGAAGTTACATTCTAATACATCTATTATTTTTAATAGCCTCAGAACAAACAAATCAATCCATGGTACATGACATACCTCAGGTCTTCAGTTCCTATTGCCCCCTCTCACGATGGACTCTCTATCCTTATCAGATACAAGTTGTCAATCAATAGGAGATCATATCTTTTCTTTTGAAAGGATGTGTAGTATTACAGATAGATCTGGCTATTATTTATCAGGACTCAGATTATCTGAGTTGGAAAAAAAGTGATTTGGAAGGGCTGATACAGAAAGGGATTATCTTTTTCCACAACAATCAACAAGTGGACGATCCTCTACTCAGGTGCATTGTGATATTTTGATAATGTAATTTCTTTAAAAAGGTAATGAAGCTTCACACGCACTTTCTTCTCTTCTAATCACTGTCAGTAGTCACATTTCCTGAACTACTTGGTGCTGTTGAATACTTTTGAAAAAAGTAGACGTCCATATTCTGAACCTATTTTGTTCACTTAACTGGAATTGTGCTTTGTTCACATTCTGAAGTTAACTACTCCAAGACAGTACAGAAAATCCTGTCGAGTTTTAGAAAATTATGTCCCAGGAATTTCTGTTCTTCTCAGGAATCTTTTTTTCCTTGGGTGGGAAGGGGGATGTTGAGGGAGAAATTTCATTTTGGTAACATCAGTTCTTTGCATTAACTCGTGCTTTGCCACTGTTCAGATACAAGTGTGTAATTTTTGTGTATAGTCAAGTAGTTCAAAGCTAGTCATTCACTTTCAGTCTAAACCTTTCCTAGAACATTACATTAAGTTCTTCCTTTTCTTCAAGATTTAGACCTGCTACTGAATTAATTTTCAGGTTCAAGGTTTATACCTCAAGATATTTCATGTTTTTCTAAAAACCCCAAATACTGTGAATCAAAAATATTTAAAATATTAACGTTAAAAGGAGCTCTCAGTCTTCTAGGAATGGGAAAAGGAAAAAAAACCTTGAAAATTTATTGAAAAAACAGAAAGTAACTCATCTTTTTTCAGACACTCTTTTTCAAATTGCTTTAGTTTTTTATTTTATTCAGATTTGCTAAATTTTAATTTGAACTCTTCCATACATAGTATTCTGTGTTCACTGTTAGATTTTAGGCTACTTCAAAGACACTTTTACATAATGCAGCTGTCTTAACAGATTAAGGAGTTCTACTTTTACTTTTAAAAGGCACTGTTCTCTGGAGTTTGTGAGAAGAGTAATGAAATCATTAATCACTAACCATTTCATTGGGAGGCTAATATTTTTTTTGAAACTTAAAAGCATTAGAACCATTTTTTAAATGAGACAAACCTACTCGTATCTGTGTTTTTTTCCCTATATATTTTACCTCTGAGGATCCATTTTACCCACTTCTTTGGAATCTTACTGTGGATTCTTTGAATTGGGAAGAAGTGAAGCTGTAATAACTTTATTTCCAAAAATTTGATCAGTTAGGGGGCATTTGGATGCCTGCTGTGGGCCCTTCTTTTTTTAGTTCGTTCCAAGCCCATAGCAGCAGAGACACACATCCCAAGAGTGTGAATCTGCCGGAGCAAAACTCTCAAAACTACAGTTATAGGTAAGTAACCTTTTTCTCTTACCTTTTAAGTTCTTATCCAGCTCCTCTCCCTTTCTCCCTATTACCCATCTCCCCCAAAAAGTTCCGCAAAGAGGAAACTAATAGAAGAATGCTATTAAGAATGAATAGTTTGTTTATGTCTAATTTTATGTAGCTGATTAAAGAAATGACAGAATGTGTAATTATAACCACTATATTAGCATTCATTTCCAAAAATATGTTATAGGGGTTTTATTTCCTTAAAAATGGAGCTACAAGTGTAGTCATTTGTATAGTGATTTTGCAGAAGATTACAGTCACTAATACCAAAAGATCAAGATGAAATGAGACAGTGTAAAATATAAATGATTGTGTCTCTATAAAAGATAAATGATTGTGATGTAGTAGGACAATGTGAAAATTAGGTATCGTGTAATTTATATATACAAGCTTTCATTAGGTCTGGATTTCGTAATGTGACATAATGGATGAAACTGGTACCTCATACAGCTTTCCTAAGAAAAACCAGCTTTGCAACCTCCAGTTCCTATAGATGAGAGGGTTTTGTGTGTGTGTGTGTGTGTGTTCAGACATGTTTTAAGAAAAGTAAGAGGAAGAAACTCCTTTTCTATCTAGAGAAATTGCAATGAAGTGTTGCAATGTTTCCATCTATCTAGGAAAAATTACTTTCTTTTATGTTTTTTATGAAGAGTAAAATACTGATTGAAAAACACATTTGAATAAAAAAGCAGAGGCTTTTTTTTTTAACGGCGTTTACTTTATTTTGGTGCTCTTGTGTAACATGAAATCAAATTCCCCTGTTTATCCCAGATTGTGCTTTACATAGGGTAGGACAGAAACCTGCTTTTGTAAGCAGGTGTAGAAAACAACTAAAACGTAGCAGTTTGGTAAGAAGTCTATCTTTTTTTTATCTGTAGCGTAAACTAAGATTAGAAAATTAAATATAGCTTGCATGTAGCATATGCCCTTGATTGTACCTGTTAGATGGATGGGAAGATCTATAATCCTACTTACCCAGTAATGACTTTATTTTGTGCTGGGACACAAAATATAATTTCTCTATAATGGATTTAAATCGTGATAAAGAAATGGCATGTATAATTAATAAACCTTATTAGGAGTTTAAGCCCAGCATTTCTGTAGTTCATAGTCACTCAGTTCACTCTGACATCAACCTAAGAAGACACAGATTTTTTTTTCATTATTATGCAGTATAAATGTTACTGGATCAAGTTAATTGAAGATATTTTTGAGTGCAAGGTATGATGTCAGAATAAAATCAACATCTGGAAGGGAGATTTCAAAGTCGTTGCATATTTCTAAAGTTTGCTGGTTATACAAGTGAATAAAATAATTGGATATGTTAATCTGTAAGTGATACATAAAATAAGTAGTTAATTCATTAAGTCTGCTGTTAGTGTGTTGCATTTTTCTTGTGAAATTAGGTGCTGCATTGTGTATTTCAAATTAATTGCACTTCAGGTTTTGCTCAGATATTTTAACAATTGAGTTTACAAAACTATAATTCTTCACAAAGCAATCACACAGATAAAACCCAGCATTTGTGTCAGAAAAATCTATCTCATAAATAAATTAAAATCATATTGTTTGTAAAAGCAATATTAAATTCAGAGAGGTTAAGTTACAGCTTCCAATCTCTAAACAAGTGTAGCTGCTTGATTATACTCTTCTGTAGTTCAGTTCTTGTTATTTTCTAGTGTAATATTTCTTTTGTATTACTATACTTGACAGGGAATAATGAGTTACCAGACATCCTTAAGTAGCAAAATTCATAAGATCATTTTTCATTCTCCAGTTATGGTGATTACGTTATTATTGTATTTAAGAAAACAAGCAAAACTTTACCAAAAAGAAGATTCTGAATCTGCTACACCCTAAGGCATGTCAGAGACTCCTGTAGTCTTTTTGTGTTTTGTCCTGAATGAGTTTGGACATCCCTCCTGATGGGCTTCCCTTTTGGCACAGTGACCAGAAGTTTGATAAAGTCTTTTAATGGATTG
This sequence comes from Fulmarus glacialis, assembly GCF_000690835.1. Lineage (NCBI taxonomy): Eukaryota > Metazoa > Chordata > Aves > Procellariiformes > Procellariidae > Fulmarus > Fulmarus glacialis. The sequence continues at coordinate 30,367 of NW_009221054.1, read as the reverse complement.
CTAAAGATCAGCAGCTGATTCTGTGAGATTCTCGGAAGTCCCTTCCTCTGGACTGCAGCAGCTGGAAGCCCTCCAGTCTCTACTTCAGAGACTTTGAAATTACGTTCTGTTGTATAAAACTTCCTCTACCAGGTTCATGACTGTACTTTCTTAGTTTCTTCTGTAGGGGAGCAAGCAGTGAGAATAAAATTTCTGACCTGAGTGTCTCCTTCAAGGGGAGGAGCTAGTACTGTGGGAATTTCTTCTACTGACGGGAAGAGTTCTCTTTGGTTGTTCTTTATTCCTTGTTTATTCCTTTTTATTCCTTGTTTATTCCTCGTTTATTGGACTATGGCTTGGGGGGGGGAGGGGTCAGGTGAGAGCAAACTCTCACGGTCAGTAATGTTCATGAAGAAGTAGAAAGATAAGAATGGATATTTGCCCTCACTCCATTGATAGGTCATCCATCAGTACCATTAAAGTAATTTTAAACCTTCCTTGTACCCAGATTAGATTAATTGGTTTAGATTCTTGTGGGCTGCAGAACACTATTGGTTGGGGGGACAGGGCGCTTGGACAACTTTAAAGAAATCTGTGAAAAATAACTAAGAAAAGAAAACAGTTGACAATAAACACAGATTTGTTATTTAGACATACAGTTATGGGTTACCTGTTGAAAATTCCTAATCTTGACTGTTAGCTTAAATAAGATAAGCTTGTAATTGGCCTCTGGCTGACTTGCCTGCGATGTTGTTAAAAAATGGAAGGTTTGACAATAGGTCATAACTGCTTAGGACTGGTATATTTGGTTTAAATTTATTCATTGCTGATTTAAACAATTCAAATAAGTGGTATTTCAAATGAGTGGAGGCATATCCAGTAATCTCTGAAGAGTGTTAGAGCTTTAAAATATAAAACTCTTAATTGTTACGCTTTAAAAAAAGAAAGTTTGTGCTGGAGTCTATCAGAATGGTTCATCCAGAACTCAGCATTAGAGTACCAGTCGTCTTTGTGGTTCTGAAGAGGAGTACATTCACATTTAACCATCTTGGATATGAAGCCTCCAATTGAATCCCTTACAAGGTGTAAATGGGGAAGTGATAATTTATCTGTTGTGTCTTTGAGATCATTCAAGATCATTCAGAAATCTCTGGATTTTAGAGTCTACCAAACAGTATTAAGAGTGGAGTGTTACCATTCTGCTAAAATGAAGCTTAGCAACCATGCACGTGGTTATTATTTAGACCTTAGATACTTACAAAAGGCCAATTTCAGTTTGCTAGGAAAAGCAGTTCTAGAAGTTTTTAGGCTATCATCCTGTTGTATTCATTTGTTGAAAGAGTTTAATCTGGGACTTAAGGCAATCATCAGGTTTGCAAGAAAGCGGTAACATCGGAGACTTCAGCACTAATGGTGTTCTGGCTGCTGCTTTGGAAAGATGTCAGGTTAAATGGAAGAATGGAGATATTTCTTTAATACAGCTCCCCTCACGCAACTGCTGTCCCTAACACTTGCTCAGCTTCCAAGCATGTCCGCTTCAGGATGGATATTCTTCAAATCATGATTGACTCGCAGTTTCAGCAGAAATGTATTTGAAGGTATCTGTGGTTATTCCAGTGCAATGTCTGTTTGCACAAAGGTTCCACAGTAATTAATGAATTTCTAAATCTGAAAGTACTCGTCATTTTGACACACAGATATTTCCAAAGATGAAGGCCACAACCTGTCTCCAGGAATACTGTTCATAAGAGGACAGGTGAAAGATAACCGCTTGGAAATCCAGTTAATCTTTTTTTCCATTTAAAACTTGTGGTTGCTGTAATGTTTTGTTTCTTGCACCACAGTGACCCATTTAATTTGACAGAAAATCTCTGCTATTTTTTAGAATAAGGTAGCTTATGATCTTGCTTTGAGTACCAAAGTACTGCCTTTTGGTGAGCATGTTGCAATGTAAAGAGAACATCCATGTGGATTTGCCAGGCCAAAAGGATAAATACATAAGAGAATAACTGGGATACAGACTGTGCTCTGAACTGTCATAGATTTGTTCAAGGAATTGAACAAAATGTAGATATATTTCGGATGTATCTACATTTTTTGGGGGGGGAAGGGGTGAATAATGTTTCTAAAAAGAAAAGAATCTGAAAACAACAAACTTGGATATCTGACCTCTGATATAGTCAGAAAGCTCTTCTGTGCCTTACTACATATTCCTTTTATTATGAAAACCGTTACAAAGAGTGAAGCAAAAAGATCCTGATCACACTTTATTGGTCTCAAGAGCTTGTGAGCCTACACATTCAGAACTGTGGCAAGCTTTGAATCTAGGTCTGCAGGATTTGAAAGAAAAGCATTGGTCTGATATTTTGGCAAAGTCCTAGATCCTGATAGTAACAAGAAATTCTACTGTCTATGGGATGAAGTGGATGAAGCTTGGATACTGATGCCTTGAAGGATACAAAATATATTTGAATGGATATTGTAAAAATTCCTAAGTTCATCTGTTCGTCAAAACCCTAAGGAGTCTTAGGACTCATGTCTTAACAAAGGTGTATGCAAACTTGCATATATTTGATTGTAAAAGAGAAGATATGAAGACATCTGTTTTCAGAGGGTAATTACTCTCTCCTCACCCCTCTGATTCTCTGTTATTATTCTCAGATAGTTCAAAGTGAGTTCAAGATTTTATAAAGCCCTTGAAGCCCAATGGTATATTTCAGCTTTCAGATTTCTGCAGCTGTCATGGCAATTTAAAAAGTTTTTGTGCTCATTCAATAGAGTTTTTTTCATTATGCTCAATGAAGATAGTGGTACTATGTACTTATCCTACCTTTTATGCCCTAGTTCAACCTGATATTTTCATATACTTGGGCCAGCTTTTTTGTCCTAGATCCAGAAATCTCATAGAGGCAAAACAGTAATGGTCAAGTCTAGTTCTGAGGATCGCCATCAAGATGCACTGGAAATATGAAGAAATCTGTGAGTAATCTGTAACTCTGTCTGCAATCACCTTGCCGTTTAGGAAAAGAAAACTTTGAAGGTGTCCCTTTCTTCTCAGATAAGATGTCAACAGATTGTCGTTATAATAACTTACTAAAACATCAGTGTTCAGTTGTCAAGAGAAATTAAGAAGGTGCATCAGAAAAGCTCTGTATTTAGAGGGAATATGTATGCCAAGTTGTGATGTGATCATCTACTTACCTGTTCTCAACTTACAATTTGATGTTTTGGATGATGAAGAACAACAGCATTTTGAGCCTGGTCAGTTACAGAAGTTCAAGCGAGAAAATTGGTCCTACTTGAATTGTTTTGGTTGTTTAATCTTGGAGCCTTCAGCATGAGGGCTCTGAAAGGTGAGTTTTGGTTGATCCAGCTACAGCTGTTTAAGGCATCACAGCTCCTGGCCATCTGCCTTGCTCTTGTAATAGGCATAGCAGAGGGAAACGTTTGCTTGGCTCTTAACTGACTCGTTCAGCCTGGTAGGTTAATGCAAACCATCTTCACTAGTGTCTTAAGGTGATGCACTGGAGAATGAAATGCGCTTGTGGAAATATGAATGTGTGTTCCTTTCTGCTACAGGTGATAACCTCAGTTAAAGGAGCGGGGCAGATAACTGATAACAGTAATGTCTTAAAGGCTACTGTTAGATCCACAATCAGAGCTTTACAGGACTTTTTCAGTGTGGCTGACATTTCTGGGTTAAAATGAAAAAGCTGACTGACTTTTTCTTAAGAACACAAGTTTCTTAATTTGTGTTTCAAAATTTAAAGAGTTTTAATTGAGAAATAAGGTAATGATGTGTGTGGATGTATGTGTATTAACATATATGTTTTTTAAAAAAAAATCAAATTTGAAACCTATTAGTCTGGAAGCTTCTATTTCATGACCATTCCTAAGACATGCCATGAAGCTCAGTGAGGTCAAAGCCCTCTTAGTCACAGGGAGAAAAAGATTTTTTGTCACTGCATGAAGGTTTCAAAAAAAATATTTGTTTTAATCAGTAGTGTTGGGAAATTAATCTATATGAGTTCTCATATGAATCCAACAGTTGCTGTAGTACAGAAAAAGCAAAAATCTCCATGCTAAAAAGCTGCACCTTTGATTTGGCAAATTTATTTTACTTCACATGTCTATCATAAAGTTGGCAGGCGTTCCTATAGGTGTTTGTTGAACTTTGAAAAGTTCTTGATTTGCAGTTGACCAGTTTCTGCATGGAGTTTATTGTATCTGTCTTTACTGTCTTCCGGCCATTAAATGTTGTTCATAATTTTGGAGTTTTAGGAAGTTAGAGATGTACAAATAGATTTAAGAATGTTACTGATGGGGAAAAAAGTCTGTTCACATCACTGGAATTGATCATGTTACTACTTGTTACTGTGTTCTAATGTTAATTTTGGAGATGATTCTTCAAAGTTTTAATTTTTCTAAATAAGAATCTTATACAAATATAGAAGAAATTAGAAGTCATGTGTTATAATTCTGGGTTACAATTTGAGAGGGTGGTGGGTTTTTTTTCCTTGGAGTTTATTTCCTTATTCCTTGATTGCATCCTCCTCACCATTCATTCTCCTGCTCCCAAAAAGAGAGCTGTCTCATTGCATCTGGTGTCACAGATCTAGGCACCACAAGTCTAGGCAGAAAATAGTTATTTTTCTTATATTGCATTTGTGGTCTAGACATTTTGACAATAGATGTACAACAGAATTTCCAACCTATGTTTAGTCATTCCTTAGACTTAAAGTCATATTCCCTGATTACAGAGAAAATAATGGATTTTTTGACAAATTACGCAATGATAGTTGAGAAATGAGAATATAAGCCTTAGCGTAGGTAGGGCTTTTGGTTTTCATGGCAGAAATTAATTTTACTTTAGAGTACCATGTTGGTAATATAAATAGATTGTAGTTCAGATGAGTAGAACATACTATTTTGGATACTTCCATGTGCTTCTCATTTCTACGAATTCTACCAAATTACAGGGTGTGTGGTTGGCTCACTTTATTTTTCTGTATTCTATTGTTAATGTTTTTTTAGTATAAACTGAAAGGCTTATTGCAGAGTCAAGCTTTTGACACTACATAAAATTATCACTGAACTTTTATTTCATCCATGAAAAGCATTATGGTTGCAAAGGGAAAATACTCAAGCTTTTAAGTGTGTAGTGGCCCCCCACCTAATATATATGTGTTATGGTATAGACTCCAACTCTTGGTGTACTGCTTAGCTTCAGAGAAAAGCATGGAGTCTTGGAGTTATTTTAATAATTTTTGTTCATTGTTTGTGTGTTCCCTGGCTAAAATATGTGTGAAGTCCAACTGATGCACTGAACCAAGTAGGGAGAACGTCTGTTTTAATCATTGCAGATCCTTGCTTAGTTCATGTATAATGAAGCAGGCTGAATCTGCAGAAGAGAATCTCTTATAGTAGTATTCCTCAACAAGCAGTTGTGGAGGTGCACCTTAACTTTGTCTTTGCAGACTTCTGCTTCAAGCGTAATTTATTAGTTTGGGTTTTTTTAAACCTTTTTTTTGGTCTTTATGTATTGTAGCTGCTTTATTAGGTGGTTCTCTTGGGAATTATATAGGGACTTTGATTTCATATGTTTTGAGGGTGGTTTTTTTTAATTATTAATTGGCACCCGTGGTGGTCTGACAATGAATGATAGTCTGAATACATTAAAAAGTATTAGCTAGAGAAGTTCTATTCTTGCTTTTAAATTCAATGGATTTTATTGTGTGTGCACATACATGCTGAGGAGGATTAATTTGTGGGAGTGGAGGGGAATGGAACATTCTTGCTTAGACATTTATCAGTTTATATATATAATCTGTGATTTTTGTCTTTTTAACTTGCAGATAAACCTCTGAAGAAGCGAAAACAAGAAAACAAACCACAGGAGGCTGGAGGTGCTACTGGAGGAAATAGATCAGCTTCTCAGGAGACAGGTTCTGCAGGAAATGGGGCGAGGCCAGCATTGATGGTTAGTATTGATCTGCAGCAAGCAGGAAGAGTGGACTCTCAGGCAACAGTAACTCAGGATTTGGACACCATCAAAAAACCTGAAGAAATAAAGCAGTATAACGACGGGTTTGTGTGTGTTCCCCAAGAAGACACTGTTGGAGTTCTTAAATTTAAACCTGAAAACCACCCTGAGATTTTTAGGAAAAAGTCAGACTTTGAGTCTCAAAAGACGGATATCCAGCAAAATGAAAACAGACAAATGGAATTTCAGCAAAATGAGAGCAGACGGTTGGAAAGTAAACACGAGAACAAACAGTTAGAAGCTAAACATGAAAGCAAGCATGAAAGCAGACAAATGGAAGTGAAACAAAATGAGAACAGGCAGACAGAATCAAAACAAAATGAGAGCAGGCAAATGGAGATGAAACAAAATGAGGGAAAACAAAATAATGGCAAACAGGAAATAAGGCAGCGGCCCGAAACGCCAAAACAGAAGAGTGAAGGCAGGCCCGAAACACCAAAACAGAAGAGTGAAGGCAGGCCCGAAACGCCGAAACAGAAGAGTGAAGGCAGGCCTGAAACACCAAAACACAGACATGATAATAGGAGGGACTCCAGTAAACCATTATCAGATAAGAAAATTGAGATATCTAGGCATAAACTAGATGTGAAATCTGATCCTTCAAGGGTAAAACCTGAAAGTAGATCTGATCCAACAAAACAAAGGCCTGATGGGCGTTCAGTTTCTGATACACTGAGGCGTGACCATGATAGCCTTAAACAAAGATCTGAGGACAGGGGGGAGTCAGAGAGATACAGAGGAGATCCATCCAAGATTAGAAGGCCTGAATATTTGAGATCCTCAAACAAAAATGAACATGATTCTAAGCATGGTATTAAATCTGATGGTTCAAAACCTGAGAAATTTGAAAGGAAACATAGGCATGAGTCTGGTGAATCAAGGGAAAGGTTTTCTTCTGGGGATCAGAAATCAAGACCTGACAGCCCTCGTATTAAACAGGAAGGTAAAGGAGATTCTAGTAAATCAAGACCTGATAAACCTGGTTTTAAATCACCCAACAGCAAGGATGAACGAAGGACAGATGGTAATAAGAGTAAAGTAGATAGTAATAAAGCACATGCTGACAATAAAGCAGAGTTTCCCAGTTACTTGTTGGGGGCAAGATCTGGCGCATTGAAACATTTTGTTATTCCAAAAATCAAGCGGGATAAAGATGGCAATGTTACTCAGGAGTCAAGGAAAACTGAATTTAGAGGTGAACAGAAGGACAAAGTAGAGAAGATTGGGCTAGTTGAAGATCTAAATAAAGGAGCTAAGCCTGTAGTTGTCCTTCAAAAGCTTTCTTTGGATGATGTGCAGAAATTTATTAAGGATAGAGAAGATAAATCAAGGGGCTCTTGTTTTAAACCTAATAAGAACAAGTCATCTAAATCTAATAAAGGTAAGATTTTTTTAATATTAATTGTATTATATCTTTTACATTCCTGTTCTTTTAGATTTGCTACTTCTGTGGTTAGAAATGAAACACAAACATTTGAGGGTTAATTTATGTGCTTGCTTATATGGTGATTTTGGGGAACAAAGTGAAACTCATCTACGGGCTTGTAGTTTTTGGAAATCTTGCTACAATGTACCTGAAATGATTCATGTACTCTAGTGCAAGTATCTAATGTGGGAACACTTAAATGGTCATAAGCTGTATTTCAGCTACATTAGTTTGACCTGGTAATTTCTCCAGTGAAATGTAACTGCTGTGTGTATGATTTAAACTGGTTAAATGCGTCTGTATAAGGGACTGGTACTACTGTAACTAAATCAGTGTAGCTGGAGTGGTGGGAAATACTATGTATACAAGCCTTAAGATTCTTTTATGTTTTTAATTGGAACTGAAATGTGGTTTTCCAAGGCATGTTTTGACATGATGCAATAAGAACGCACTGACAAAGTCCCATCTGCCTCTTTTACACTATAAATACAACTCTGTTGGGGAGCCTCCACACTTGAGGCTGTGTGACAATAAGCTTAAAAAGAGATTCTGCCTTTAGGAGAATTCAGACATCATTGTTTTTAGGGTCCGTTGAATGGAGAAAGAGGAAAGGAACTGGTAAACAATTGGCTGGCGTTTTCAAATGCGTAATAATAGGGACAGGAAATAATTCAGGTAGTTTGTAGGTTTGATACTTGGTTGATTATCTCTTCTGCAGATTTAACACTTGTTTAATAAAATTGCTTTTCTTCTTGGTGCTCTAATTTTGGCTGCTTTGGTTTCAGAGCGAAGTAGATCATATCACATTGTGAAATCAATGTTACTAACTGGTCAGGATTAATTTCTCTTTTATTGCTTAGCATTTAAAGCATTTAAATTTCTTACATAGTTATGTTGATAGAGTTGTCATGTCTCAAAATAGACAAATCATGTGGCAGGATTGAGGATTTCAGCTGTATACAGGATGATTTATGAATGCATTTCCAGGTATATAATGAATTCAAGATTAAAATGTTTTCTTACATAGTTGATCTGATAAGAAATAGTGTAGAAATCATCTTTGTGAATGTATAACTACGTTTATGTGCACGTATACAGAGGTGATATCTGTATAATGAATTTATTGTGTTACATGTGTTCTCTATCTACTAACCTGTTTGTATTAACTCTTGAAGACTTAATAATTCAGGAAGTGTATTACTTATTTGTAAAATATTAGCCTCCTTGTTAAATATTTTCTCTTTATCCTGGAAATATGAGCATTTGCCCTGTCTTTTTTTGAGGTTCAAAACAGGCAAAATTTCCATTTTTAGTAATAGTTATCTAGAGTTAGACATAAAATTTTGACATCTCTGTTTAGTCAGTGACATCAGTTTAGTCTAAAGATTTCAAATGAAACCTTTATGGTTTTGGTAGAGAATACTGAAAACTTTCTGATGGAACGCAGCTTTAGTTTCAGAAGGATAGATTTTGAATTCACACATTTCTATGTGCAGAAAATCACTAATTTTTAGAGTCCTTGGAGCCATATACAGTGCATGTGTGCCTTGTAAAATGTTTCTGAAGTACTTTTTTTGTAGTCTGTGTTGTCTGTGGTTATTTATGTAGAATGTTTTAGTAATGTGTAAACTTTTTAATGACTCTTGTCTGATTGGCATGAGTCTAGTAGCTGTATCACACATGAGCAACGCATTAATTTTGAAGTCAGGTTTATAATTTTTCTGCAATGTTTTTGTGTATTTTTTGTTTTCTGAAGTCATGTGTTTCTGACATACTCTCAAAGAACTTGGGACATACTTTCCGGGGAAAGAAAATGTTTGAATCTGATATCAGTCTTTTTGCTGTCGTATTCAGAATAAGGTTCTTACAACGATTCTAGAGATAGGTTTCATGGAAAGAATAATATTGTAACTATGTTTCTCTTACAAATCAAGTTTTGATGTTCAGCCAGGCAGATTTTGGAGAAGGTGTCTTTGAACTTCAGATTTTTCATGTGTATTTTTAGTTTTACAATTTTTTTTGCCCAACTTCCTGGTGACTTACTTCCTAGAATTTATTATGCTAAATAACTAGGTGAACTCCAATGTTTGAAAAGGTTCATAATTTATAAAGGTATTTTTTCATAAGCCAAAATCTCTTTGTCAACAACTGGTTGATATAGAAAATACTCATGCCCTTGCCACAATGTCCTCACTCCAGTTGAGAGAAATAGTGTTCACTGTTTTACTCTGTGCTATTTTTAGTTATAAACATTTTAATACACTAGGAAATGTGATTTTCATAAACATTCTTTATTTAGTTCATCCTACATTTCTTAACAGATTGTAGCAAATCTTTTCTAGTGTTGAGTTTAGCATCATTATTCCACTTCTCACATCCCTCTTATTCCGTGTAGCTTAGTATATTTTGCTTTATCTTTCCTTATTTTACTTCCTTGTATTTCTTATCCTTTGTTTTTGCTTTGTCATCCATCCCTCCCCCAAGAAAATGTCTTCTCCTGGCTTTGCCACGTACATCATCGTTGCTGTGATTTATCTGAAATCCAGTTTAAAATAGGATTGGTTGAGCTAGTTCAAAACACCATTTAGATAGTTATTCTGTCTTAAGGGGCTAATGCCCATTCATTATAAAACTCAGTAAAATTGACTTGTTCTAAGCTAAAATTAATGCTTTGCAAACTGGAAGTCTATATAACTTTTTACATTGTTTCAGTAAATTTTAAATTTGAAAATCATACCTTTATTGTGCGTGTGGATCTTTTTGCATTGTACTTCTGGATGTTTTGCATTGCAAAAAGACAAAGTAACATTTTAATAAAATTTTATAGACAGGTTTGAAATTTTGTTAAGGTATTATATGAATGGGAGGGATAGCTGTAGTATGCGACTGTTAATATTGAATGATCCCAACAGTCCCTTTTCGCAGTTACAAGGAAGAAGCAACTTTTTTCTCTCTCTCCTGACCTTTGAGCATTTTTCTGAAAGATTCACTCTAGCTCAGAGGAAAGTTACAGAATTTTTTTTCATAGTATTTTTGTTAAGGGGTCTTATGGTGAAATTTGTGGCCTGTTTGGTCCGGGTCAGAATGAATTGTAACCCTTTTTTCTTCTGGTTTAAATATCTGTGACTGCCTTTTATTCTGGTTTTAATGCAAATGTATGTTGTTGGGGGATCCATGAAACTTTTCCCTTCGAGTTTGTGCCTGCAATGAGGAGGTCATGTTTGCTATTCTTTCTTTTCAGAGCTTCAGCGAATACCTTCTCTGCTGCTTCTTAGAGCTATACTGATCAGCTGTGTTGGGATGGGAGCTGTTAACAGTTTCACAGTTACTGCATTCTGAACAAGACAAATTTTCCTTTGTTAAAGTATGAAACAGATATGAGTAATGAGAGAAACTGTAACTGTCAGTGTAAGGAGATGTCTGAGTTGGTTTATAATATGTTTGAAGGATTGCTTTTCCCAAATAAGCACCATATATATAATGTAAGTTTTAGTTCTAGGACAAATGAGTGCCTGTTTTTTAAGACTTGTGCAGAAACACCTTTTTGGGTCTTCCAATATCACCTAAACCTCTGATCTGAATGCTGCTCCTTCATTGTGTAGATTGTTACAGGATTTCATTATCTGTACAACACAGAACTTTAAACACAGGTTTTTGTTGCTCACTACAAGTCTTCCTAAATATACTGCGTTCTCTGCTGCTATAATCTGAAATTTGAGTGAAAATTTGCCATTTCTTCAAAGGTGCTCTTCATACATATTCTTACAGAATCAACTAAAAAATATACTGCTTAATCATCTTCATGTCGTAGAGTTAAAACAATGCTTCTAGATTTTCCTGTATTCTGTGCTTGTGTGGTTTGTTGGTTGGTGGGGTTTTTTGGTTTTGTTTTGTTTTTTTTTTAATTCCAGGTGACTTTTTCACAGCCTATTGTAACTATGATTTGGCATTTGTGTAATGTGATGGTCCATCTTTGAATTCTAGCACTGCTGGAAATAGTCTTACTTGTGAAGCAGGGTAATCACTTAGGTGCTCATCTTCTAGGTAGGAGTGACAAGAAAGGGAGTATTCCAGGATGAAAAGCTGTGTCCAGATTGTATTGGCTCAGTGAGCCAACTTGTGATGCCTCTCACAGACTTCTAGTTAACACAGCAGAGCTACTCATGAATACCTTGTGGTACAGCTGAAAAGGACAAAAAGGGAGTATCAATTTTAAACATTTGTTTAAATCCTTCATGTATAGGACTTCTATAAGGACAAAATTGGCAAATCTTTGAGAAAAATAGCTTATGGATATTAACACGTCAAGCAAATTTTAGGGTTCACTCAAATTTATTTCCAAAATAACATTCTGTTGATGCTGAAACAGACATGCTGTTGTACTCACTGAAATCAGTGGGGCGTGCAGCTGTGCTGCAAGGAAATAACTGGACTGAAAACATACTTCCTTTGGAAAGGAAAAAACTGCAACTCAGCTTGCTTACTAAAGGTTGTGCTTTTGTAAAGATTACCATTGTGAAAGTCTATAATTCCACAAATCTGAAATTTGAAATCACTGTCTTGGAGTTCCTAGTAGCAACTGCATTTGCATGTGGGAAGGCCGGACGAAAGCTGCTTGCAAGTGCACGCACCACCAGATGGATCAAGCATGTCATAAAGTTCTCTGAAGCTCTACAGACAATTATGCCACATTTCAGAAAAAAAAGGATCTATTTCATGGTTTACAACAAGAAGCTTATAATGATTCTTCTCAGCTGAAGTCTTTAAAGCTTCTCTTAACTCTAAATTTAACTGGAATTTTAGGAAAAAAACATCACTTTCATAAGAATTCTACAGTATTCCTCTTTTCTGAGATATTAGTGACTACCTCTTTTCAACTTAACTAGACTAAAAGAGGAACTGGCTGTCCCTTGTGGCATTAAAAGTATTTAAAGATGTGTGGGCTTGCAGAGGATCCATTTTAATATACACTTTGTCCATTTAGCCCTGATTAATTTTTTTCTCCTTTCTGGATTGAACAGGTTCACAGTTTGAAAAATATTCCAGGCATTGTTTAGTCAAAAGCCAAAACCAAACTATATATAACCCATCCAATCCAGTAGTCTAGGAAGATCTCATGTCTCTAGTGTGCTTTGCAGCAGAATAGATGGTTCTTACTTGCAGGGATTTTTTAGGTATGGTGTGTCTGTCCTATCCCTGAGACTATGTTGGGATTTGTATGGGCATTGTACATACAAATGTACAATGAGGCCTTCATTTTTGGTGCTAGTCTTTCAGAAGTAGGTGTTGGACATAGCAGGAATTCAGCTGTTGTACACTGGAGTCCTTTCTTGTGTTGTCTTTTACCAGTACAATAGGAGACATTTTGAGCACAGTGCCTGGAGGCTGCTTTAGTTATTTCCTACTTTACTCTTTGCCGCTAAGGTAAATATTCCAATTCTTGCTCTCATAGTTGTTTTTAAGTTTTCTCTGGATAGTAAGAGTGAACTTTGCATGTTGCACATCTAGTTCTTAGCAGCAACAATAAACTTGACCAAACCCACTAGTTTCATTGTACTTTGGTTCATCTGAAATATGATGCTTTGTCTGTTTGCATATTTAGGAGTGCATTGTTTAGTTAGTTCGTTTTTGAAAAATTACTTTGGCACATGTAAGTGATAGAAATTTATTACCTAATTTGTCACAGCAATTTGTTGAAAGTCTGAAACTGCCTTTGGTTTGTGGATGTGGATGCTTGATCAGGTTCCTCTAACTTCTGGGAATAGCTAAGTCTATTTTGCATAAATAATTTTTGCGAAAATGCATTGCAGTATGTAAAAATGTGGGCCAGCAATTTGTTTGATGTCAATTGCAACATGCAATGCAGACCTGTTCATGTGTCTAAGTATCTAAATATGGATGTTATTTCTTGGCTTATGTGCAGGGGTATGTGCTTAAAATTTTTGGTTTGAATTTTCTTCTAAACAAAGAGTAAATTTGGCAAAATACAAATAAGGGAAAGCCTCACATTTGCTTCTGGTAAATTAACTTTTCTGTTGCTCGACATTTTTAGCTGTCGTAGGTAACTGTTTTTGTGTAAGAAAATTTAAAATGTTTACTTTACTTGAAATTTGGAATTTATTTTTGCTCCATGGGAACATTATGAATGAACAGAAACGAAAAGGATGAGACCTTTTTTGTTCTTCAAATTACCAAACTGTTGTTTGCATCAAATAAAGTTACTTAAATATACGTATTGTTTAATTATCTTTTGAGCAACTTTCCTGTAGTATTTTATATTAAAAGCTAAAACATCAGCAATCTTTTGTTATTGTTGCTTATGCAGTTAAGTTACTGTGAAGAAGCAAAACAAGAGTAGCTTCACGGGATATTTTCAGGGTTAAAGGCTGAGAATATTTCCATGATAGAGTAAGGAAAAAGCAGATCTTCTTGATGTGCCTATAGTCACAGATCAGATGTAAATCATGGTGTTTGCTTTGCTTACTCTCTGCAAAGATCTTGCTTGTATTATACTGCTTATATGAGAGTCTTTCTTTTATGAGAAGAAAAATTATGAGGTGTAATTTGATTTTATTTAATTAAGGTTTTTTTTCTTAAGTGAGGCCTCATGGCTCAGTTTTTAAATTAATCGGAATACATGGCTGGGAAAATGCATTAATCATAAATTTCAGATTCCAAACATTAATAGTAACAGAAAATTATGTGCTGTGTTTTGCAACTATACAAAACACCTTAACTTTTTAATACAATAAATTGAGTTGGCTTAAATTTCAGTGCATATGTTCAAAAGCAATGACAGTGAAATCCAAAAGCAATCCCCTGATTCTGGTTTATAAAAGTGAGGGGTTTTGTGTAGCACTGCATTTATTTCAATTGTCAATCTTGCTCTATTTTACTCTGAGTACTGCTATATCTTTTGTGAAGTATCTTGCAAAACTAGACTGCTCTAGCCTCCTTTTATCAATTTTTATAAAGACAAAAAGCCAGTGAATAGCAATAAGGAATAAAATAACTTGTGGCTATAGTTGCCACCAGCAATCAGATAGCTTGAGGAAATTGTTGATACCGATGTAAATGTGAGTTCTCTTGGCATCTTCAGAAAGTGCATGTTGGGTATATTCCCTGCTCTCTGCGTGGATCTTTCAGAGTGCTCTTGGGAAATCTCTTCCCTCCATCAGAAAATGTTTCTTGCTTCTGAGAGTGTTTTGTACTATTGCAAAATCCTTTTTGAATCTGTGCTGCTTAGCCAGAGATTCTTCTCTGACCCATCAACCTGGCTGGGTCCAATTTTTCAAGGCCAGAGGTGAGGACTGGGGTATAAGCAGGGAGTCTGAATCTCTTCTTTTGTTTAGCCCAAGGCTGGGAGCCTTCCCTTTGTGCCAGTATTGGGGCAGATGAGGAAAAATGATTTTGAAAGATGTGTTCAAGCAGGTTCTATGGAATGATATAGGACATACTTCGTCCTAACGCTATTTCTCTCCCTTCTGCCAAATTCATTGCAGCAGAGAATTCTGTGGGCGCAGTCCCTTGGGTGGTGGTGAGGGCATCTCAGTCTCCCACCCTCTTTCTGGTGTGTGTGTGTATGAGCTGAGCTCAGGAGTTATCCCTTCATGGATATAGTCAGAAGGTGAGGGTAAGAAGCTCAATAAAGGGTTAGATCTTGTCTATAGGATGTAGCTTTATATCCTTTCATAAAGTTTAAGGCAGAGAATGGGAGAGGAAAGAAGAAAGCCGCTGGAGTAAACGCACTGCTTCTCAGATTATTTTCACCAGTATTCATTTGATGGTATGTTTTTCAACTGATGATACGGTATTGAGATAAAAATGGAACTTATGTCTTATGAGCAGATGTGCCTTCCTCATGCCTTAAATTCCTCTTTGAGAAAAGGATTGCAATTTCCCTGTGTTTCCCTTCTGTTCTTGAAACTCTCCAGGGCACAGAATTATTTGGAGGAGTGTGAAGCTGGTGGGCAAGGGAGTCTGATCACCAAGGACTCAATGCGACATGTAAAGAACATACTGGAGCATTTTAAGGGAAAGTCTGGTGGAAAGGATATCATTAAATTTGCACACTGAGACAGAGCCAAAAATTTTCAGCTTTAACCAGTAAGCTGTTCATTAACCACAGGTAGTCATGTGGCCCTTAGCACTATAGTGCCTGAGTGCTATACTGTAACAGTATTTAACTATTTTTAAAGGGTGTTTATTTTCCAAACATCTTTATAAAGTAGGGAAGTACTTTTATCCCCTCTTTTTTCTTTTAGTTCTTTATCTAAAATAGAACCTTATCTGCATGAGTGGTTGTAGTAGAATTAAGCTGTGAGTCTGTGCTGTTGTAGTTACAATGACATGGCTATCCAACAAGAAGAAGGCACTCTTGTTATGGAGTAAGACTGCATTTTATTTGATTTAGCACAGAGTCTGAATATTGTTTGAGCTAATCCAGAAATAAATTGCTTTCCTTCCTGCATTTATTTCTGACATAGGAGAGTTTACCAGTGTAGTTATAGCAGTAATCCAAAATTACTTGAGAAAGTTAGGCAGTAAGCTGGTGACACATAAACAAGGAACATCCTCTATCAAATGCTCAGAGAGGACATGTAAGGAAGATGAGCTTGGCCTCTGTGGAATAACAGCAAGACTGGATATACTAGTCATCAGCAAAATAGGAAGAGTCCAGTAGCAGGTAATGACTTCTGTGGCAAAAAAGGAGCAAGAGGAGTGCAAAATTGAGCTGCAGTCTGTAGGTTTTTATTTTTAATGTCAAAATGAAGATGTGTGGCAATTCATTAGTGTAGAAGTTCAAGAATGTGAGGAGTGGTTAAACTTAAATTTCTAAGCACTGAGAAATGCAAAGTTAAGATTCATATCCTCACCCCAAACAAGTGGCACTGTTCCCTCTCAACGCTGGTGTTCTTTTATATAATGTCTTGATAGCTGGGAAAAGTTGCATTTAAAAATACAAGATATATATATAGAGATTACAAATATGAAATTGCATTAACTGCAGTTTTGCTTATGACAAACTACTAGCACATGGAAATGGAAAAGACAATATTTATGGGAGGCTAATTTATGCAAAAGACTTCATTAACATAAACCTCAGTTTTGAAATGAACTTCAGGGGCAGTTTTTCTTCAAGCACTTGTTCATTTGCCACAATAGATGTATGTGCAAACAGGCCATTTTGATGTCACAAGTATTTTAAAAGTAACCATATAAGCAAACTGATACAGATTGTTTCCACTGTATGGCTATCTCTTATAGTTATGGAAATAGCAATTCGGAGTTTAGGTTTCTAAATGTATTTGAATCTTGATGACTTGTTAGTTCATACGAAATGGCATCAAAATGTAAACTATACATTTGTTTTCCATAGTTTGGAAAGCAAAGATAGATCATTACTGAGAAGATAACAGAGTTTATTAGTGTTGGTTTTGATTTTATGGCAGGAACAGCCTCTCTGATCCTGGAAAGCTGACCTAAGCATCAGCAAGCATCATTCCCTTTTCCATAGCTGCTTGTTTGAAGTTGTTATATCAAGCCAGGTGAAACTAATATGAACACACTGATTTTGTGTCAAAAAATAATTGTGCTGTCCATATTGAATGGATCCAGTAAAAGTCCATAATGATGTTACCTTTTTTTTAATGTTCAACCTCTCTTGAAGGCATTCATCTGCCTAGATCAGGGAGATCTCTTTGACTTGCAAATTCAAAGCAAAGTGATTTTGGATCCTTCTAAAGATTAGATATGCGTAAATATTAGCGAAAGTTAAAGGCTGTTCTACTTGATGGAAAGTACCCATCAAGTTACGAACAAAAAGCGATGCTGAACTTTGAATCGGATCTGTGCCTTTCCATTCTTTTTTTAAGCCATACGTGAAGAAGGGAAATACTACATCCACTATATATTTGCAGAAATCTTCCTACTATATATGGCAAAACCCTTTGAAAAGCTTCCCAGGTTAAAATAGAATATGGGAGGAGGCTTATAGACTAACTAATTTTTAGCTGAGATTCTCTGGCTGATCTTTAACTGACTAATTTTGTCAAGAATTGCTTGGTGAGAAAACAACTATCTTGATGGTCAGTGGATATTCAGTAACAGCTGAAGATTCTTGAATACCTTCTCTAAGAAACTTTTTGATAATGGCAGTCAAACAAAAAACAAGAGCTTGTTCTTCCTTCAGCAAGCAACTAGTATGTAAGTCGTGGACAGCATTGCATACGTTTGCAGAAGCACTGAAGAAGAAGTGGCTGTTCATGTATACAGTTCTTTGAGATTAATTGTTCTTACAGCTATTGTGTGACTTGCCCTTCAGTTTCACTAACGTGGAGTTTGTTAGCATGCTGTTCTTTACAGTGAGACAAAGAATGGTACTTATGATGGTACTTTCCTTCTGTTTTTTTTGTTTGTTTTAATAGTTGCAGCAGCTTTAAGAATATGTGTAAGTGATGTCTGAAGAACACTATTGCCTATAGCCCATTTCAGGCATACTGTGTACCCTGATCACACACATTGCAAAAAATTGAGTTATTCCGTTGATGAGGACAGTTCTTCAGAAAGCCAATTGATGGGGGCATTTTTATGAACTTGTGGAGTAACTTTTTGGTAAAGTTACTTTCTCCTTAGCTATTTAAAAAGCCGTGCAAACTAGAGGTGAATGTAACTGATGAAAGTAGGTACCAGGTCTTAGCAAACTTATCAAAGAAATTGAAAAACTGAAGGTGATCACACATGTTTTTGTAGATACTTTCAAAGTGGTTTGTGTTGTATATTCTTTTAATTGTTTTTGAAAAGTATCCCGTAAACTGAAAGGGCATTAACATGTTTGTTACCATGTGACTGGATTCTTATGGTGAACTGGATTTTCTTAAGTATTTCTTTACTACCCTGAACAAATAAACAGTACCTTCGTTATAAAATACGGAGGTACAAAAGAAGGAATTTAGTAAGATGTTTCTGCTGAAGATTGGATTGCCCTGACTCAACATAACACAAGTAATAGAGTAAAATAAATATTAACACGCTCTTGACTGGAGTCCCACAATGTATAATATCCCTGGGTTTCTTCAGAAAGGATGGGGAGTCCTTTTCCATGTATATCAGAATTGTAGATACATGTGCAGTCATGCTTAACTTCTTTGTACTGCATGAGTAAAGCTCTTTTTAGATTTGGTTATTTACAATCCTCAGCAGCTAAGGAAACTGGGCATACGGCAGACTTGCTCCAGGGAACATTGTGGCAGAAACAAAAACTTTAAAGACAGCTTATAGAGAACTTTACAGCAATTCTATTTGTTCTCTTTTCTGCTGTTCCCTACTTGAATAAAGAAAGCTTTACATATTCCCTAATAAAAGAAAAAAGGGTAAGCTTATACTGTCATCTGAGATATCTGTAAGAGGAGAGAGAGCAATTCAGGCATTAGTTGAATTTAGCTCTGGAGAACATAGAAAACTTGGAACTTTTGAGAAGGAAATAAAGTTAATTTTCCAAACATTTAAAGTAGTTGCATTTTTATTTTTTCATTGATATCTAATTAATCCTGTGGCAATTGATTTATTTTTCAAGATTTGAGTAGTTCTATCCCGGGAACAAAATCAATAAGGAAATCAAGAATAGATATTTCTAGGAGGTAGGAGAGTAGTAGCCTGTGATTTTTGTTTGTTGTTTGGGGATTTAATGCAACTTTTGTTCCTTTACTTGTAGCTGGCTTTTGCAATGTCATTGTTTGGCCAGATTTACTGTAGGCTTTATGCTATGTGTATAGTCCTGCTGATTTCAATGAAATTACCAACAGTGTATAAAATTGAGAATACGTGTTAGAGAACCAGGATCTGAGGCCCTCTAGCGATTTCATGTGTGGAAATTGTCTTAGAACTTGTGTATGTGGATTTTCCTGTAGTCTGGGGCTGGATATAACCTAAATCTCTTCAGGCACTGTATAGGCATACAAAAAGGCATGAAGTATTAGTGTGGGGACACCACCACTCAGGTACACGTCTATGCAGCATCCAGATTAGACCTGGCTGTCATCCAGTCAGCTGTTGGTACACATAGAGGAACTGATCTGTCCATGCTGGCATATTTCTGCCTATCTTCAATCAAGTGCCCAGCCTGTAAAGGGTAATCATGTTACAGTAACATGGTCAACCACACTGTGAAATGTTTCCTAGCATTTTTGAAAGCAATATTGAGAATTTAGGTAACTTTGGCAGGTGGTCATTATCTAAGGATGGCAACTGAACACAAATAAGTAAGTGTGACCACAGCATGGGGGAAGCAGGGACAACTTTGGCTATTAGTTTTGCTTTATAGATATTTCCCTACTTCAGTTTGAAAAGCCCAGTATTTTAATAAATCTTTTTAAAAAATGCACATAAATGAGATGACTTGCTGAACATACTTGAGAATTACAGAAAAATAATTTTCTGATCATGAGTTTCATTGCTTGGAGGCAATTTTTGTGAATGTAGATATATGTGAAATCAGAAATACATGAGACTTTTTGGAAAACTGTTCAAAAAGTTTGGACAAAACTATTTTCTCCTACTAAGGCTCTTCTAATTCCAGTTAGAGATGTTTAAAGAGGGAAAGAAAAAAAGGAAAAAGACTAGTCTTGGATTATAAGATAAGATATTAGTGTAAAAATGGAAATAAATTTTAGAAAATTATGTTAGTGATAAAGTGAATGCAATTAAAAAGTGGATTATCATCCAGAAGATTATATTTTGGAGGATTGTGTGTGTGTGTGCATAGCAATTGGCAAGTGATTTCCTGTCTAAATAACATACTATGCCTTGGGAAGGAGAGAGAGGCGCTTATGACAAAAATGTTTGTTCTGTTGTTGGAAAAAGGTTAACAGTTTAGTCTGATAATCTTCAAAT
Organism: Fulmarus glacialis; assembly: GCF_000690835.1. Taxonomy (NCBI): domain Eukaryota; kingdom Metazoa; phylum Chordata; class Aves; order Procellariiformes; family Procellariidae; genus Fulmarus; species Fulmarus glacialis. The sequence continues at coordinate 10,028 of NW_009221054.1, read as the reverse complement.
CTGTGCAATAGGTTCTTTGATAAGTAAAGATAAGACATCAAATAAACAAAACCCCAAGAAATACTTCTGAATTAATTTTATTTCCTTGTGTCAGTTGTAAAAATTTTGACTGCAAATCTCCTTCGTTCTGACTGCCTATGGGTCTTAATCGTAGTTTCAAAGTGTGATGAGAATGGTGTGATGTTTCTACCTGTTTACCTCTGTGGAAGAGAAACCAGATGCAGTCCAGCTTGCTGTTTGTCTATATTAAATAAAAATCTTTCAACTTTGCTTAGTAACAAAATTGAGCAAAAATTTGGGTTGCATTATAAAACTACTAGTAGGAGGTAAGAAAAAATCTGAGGCAGAGGTTGGGTTGTCAATCATTTGGCCTGTATTTAGGGATAAGACCCCAGAGGTTCTGCCACAAATTGTCCCTGCCTACGGGAAAAGGGAAGATTACTGTCATGTGTACACTAAATAATATGAACGAGAATAAACAGAACTGTCAATGAGGCACAAAGAATCCTTAATTTACCTACACTGTTAGAAAACCTGTTGAATTCAGAGGATGAACTGAAATAAGACTAAATTTTGTGGAAGTAGAGCAGGGACATCTTTTTACAAAGGAAATTCACTGATTTGAATTTGTTTATGTTTATATGCCTGACAAAATATTTTATTGAAGGAGATGTGTATGCAATTTATTATGTTAATTTCTAATTGTAGTGTGAACAGTAAATGCAACTTTAAAAAGCACTGTCAAATACCTCCAGGTATATCTAACTGTGGTACTATTAGTGGATATACTGTAAGCGGTTCCTGAGAAAGGACTGAGGTGTTGGGCCCTTCCTTTTATCTTCAAGTTCACATTTGCTCTTCTTACTCTCCATTAATAGGTAGCATAGATCAGTCAGTGTTAAAGGAGTTGCCTCCTGAGCTCCTGGCAGAAATTGAATCCACCATGCCACTTTGTGAACGTGTGAAAATGAACAAGCGCAAACGTAGCACAGTTAATGAGAAACCAAAATATGCTGAAATCAGTTCTGACGAAGACAATGACAGTGAAGAAGCTTTTGAATGTAAGTAGTACATTGTTCTGTTCCTACTGCTAAAGAAAGCTAATACTTGCTTTTACAAAAAGATACAGGTTTTTTTTTTAAGTTGGCTATCCTAAAACTTACGAAAACAAGTTTGCTGTCCTGACAACTACTTGGCCAAGAACCCTTTTTTTCTTTTAAAGAAAGAAAAATTTTTTAAAAGAAAAATTACTTGATTTCAATTCAATTTAACAAATTTCTTTTCCTAATTACCTTATGGGAAGCCGCTGCCTAGATTTTTTTTTTTTTCAGTTGTACCATGAAACATTTTTAGCCAATCAGATTAAGGAAAATATCCTCTAAAGCAGCACAGAAAACTTGCATACAAAGGTATGCAAAAAAAAAATTCAGTAAATAAATCTTAAATTATTCTTAGTTTTATTGATAAGAAAAGTGAAGGATCCCCTCTTGAATTTTTCTGACATGATAAATTGAGACTCCTACTGCCCAGAGGTTTCTTAAAATATTTCTTCTTCTATTATTACTCTGGCATATTGCTTGAAAAACTGGTATTTGATGGGTTCTCAAAATATCATTTGCAGATGATACTATTCTTGAATTAACTGTTTTCAAAGGAAGAGAGGAAGCTTGTAGTTAGAATTTTGCTGTGCAATCAGATAAAGTTCCTAAGTGTTAAAAGATTGTTGTATACCTCTAAGTTAGGAAGGGATTTCCTATTTGCTAGTAAGAGTATGGTTAGTTTGTCTTTATGATAGTTCAATTAGCCAACACTGAAAATAACACTATTAAAACGGAGTGAATCAGTTCAGTCTGCGTTAACATCTTAGCTGTGTTACCCATGCAGGGCTACAGGAGAACTGCCTATTGCTCTTAACCTGAGAAGGCGTCTTGCTTATAATGATTTTTTCCCAAGTTTAGACTCTTTCGACCTTTGCTTATATGAACATCTCACTAAACTTTTGTAAAACACAATGTTTTGCTTTTTAGTTTTTCTTAGGGTCCAAAAGAGAAATATTTGTTTGTTCTGCTTTTTAATATGTTTCAAGTTCTCATCCAACAGATAGGCAGTGCTTATGCACACATACACATGAAAATTATAATAGCGATACTTCTGATCTTTATCAAAGAAGCAGAAAAGAATGTCCTTTTGTTTGTTTGTTTTTCCTTTTAATTATAACTTAGTAATGCTGCTTTGAGCGTGAGTGTGAGATCTTGAGGTAATTTGTAATCAGTCTTTGGTTATAGCAAAAGATTAATGATGATTTGCTTTATTCAGGATTCTATATTCTCTGTTTACCATATCATATCATGTGTTTATGATGTTAGTAACAGTGAATTAAAAAAAATAAATAAGTAAAGCAAAATTATTTAAGTTGGTTGGGAATGGAGAGAATTGTCAAGAATTTCAGATACCTTGATCTACCTATTAACCACAGTGGCTGTTGAAATTTTTAAATACAAAGTAAAGCAAATTAAGGAAAACTTTCACAGTAATTATATACTTTAAGGGATTCTAGGTTCATTATCCACTCAAGAGATCTGGCCATCATTCTAAACAGTTCAGTGAGGACATCTGGTTTAAAAATAAATTATAATATTTCTCAAAGGATACTGTAGAACTGAATTGAATTAAAACGAGACAAAATGATCAAGAGAATGAAAGATTTGTGACAAGTAGAATAGATTACTGAACAAATAACTAACTGAATAGATTTGTACCATTACGAATAAATATTGAAGAATTCTTTTGGTTGTCTGAAATTTAACTTTAAAAAATGTGAAATAGTGATTGTTATATAAGAGGAGAAATGAAGAAGGGACATTCCATTAAATTAAATTGTGAGAAACTGAAAATTGACGAAATAATTCTCATACAATAAGTGCTAAATGTGTTACTGCATAAATGTTTGGCAGAATTCAGAAGGAAATGGGGTATTTATATTCTGAATAGTCTCTATTTATGTATAAAATCAATAATAACTCTAGAAATGTTATTAATATTTAAATTTTTTGTCAATTTTATCTATTTCAAAATGGATTTTGTACAGCAGTGATTGTGAATAGCTGTTCCCATGTTCATCTTACTTGCATTGCAGAGCCAGCACAACCATAACACATTCTGTTTTGTTGTGCAGCATTGATAAACTGGTCAATTTAAAATTCTTCTGGAAAGCAATATTGGAAGTTACTTTTCTCATGGAGATGTAGCTGGGGTCAGAATTCATCCTACAGAGCTTAAATTGATACTGATGATCTGTAAACTGTGGAGACAGATGTCATCTGCCTCCAAAAAATACTGTCTCGTGGGGAAAAAGAATCAGTTAAGATGTGTAAAGTCTTTACCCACAAAACACTTACTTTCTTCTCCAATATGCGCACTCCAGGTATCCAAGATAGCCCTCCATTTCTTCAATCGCAATTAACTCTCAACCATTTTAGACAGTGTTAGTAGCTCGGGCATCATGAACATGACTGTACTGCCTCCAGAAGCAAGTCTGATCCGGAAGCAATACAGCTCAAACCCTGAACTGAGTTATTACCTTAAAGACTTGGACCACCGCTGTGCAGAAGTTTTGTGCTACGATTTCAGAAGTGGGAGCTCTCTAGAGTGCAGAGCATTAGTATCACCTCAGGTTTAATGTTTTTCTTATTAATTCTGAGCCTGGGTTGACCATTGACTATATCGTGGTAGGTATACCAGGTGTGACTATATCTTGGTATGTTTCCTATGCTTCTCAATAAACTGGCGTTGTGGGAAGAACTTGTCAGTTCAGTTCCAGTTCTGTACAAATGCTTGGAACCATTTTACTCAGAAACAACCCTATATGCAGTCATACCTCTCTAAACTTCAGGAGACTTTGGCAGAGACACACAAATGTCAGGGCTGTTATATGCAGGTTCACAAGCATAAACTCTGCTAGTCTTGACTGTGATGTTTTGGAGCTGTTTTGATCTTCACAGTACAATCTGTGTTAGACATCTCTTTGCTAGCCCAGTTATCCTGTTACATAGATGATGGAGAGTTGGCCAGTTTCATGAATGAATCTACCTCCTCCTCCATATCCTTTTTCTATTACATCTTAGCACCCTCTCCCCTTCAAGACACACAAGACTTTCTTTGAAAATAACAGAGAACTCTCCATTCCGTTCCCCCACTTTATTTCCACCAAATCTCTGTTTCTGCATAGACCATTTATCCTACTTTCTTCAGCATTCACTTCTGCTGGGCTTTTTGGTCCTGACTGAAAACGGGTTATAATAACCTTCTGTGATACTGAGTTGTTGTCTGGCCCAGAATTGTGACTCCAGCTTTCTCCTTTACACTGAATTTCCTGCAATATATATCAAGACAAAATTTTAGTTGTCTTGGCAAAACAGAGTATCTTTAAGCAACTAGATTGCCAAGTCTCATTGGAACTTGCTGTGTTAGATGGGCAAAGCAATCACTGAATTGGAATATGGATACCCAGTAATAGTCACAATTTAGATAACTGAAGAAATTATCTCAATGTTCTCTTATGAAAGGATGAAACTTATTTTGATTTTTTTTTTCCCTACTTCGCTTAAAAGGACAAATGTCCTGTAAATTTGTATTTTTAAATGTTGCTAGTGTCTTTACCAGTTTCAGGCATAGTTTTCATGTAATTCAAAAGAATTAGAATAATTAGAATTAGAATAATGCCGTAACAGAATTTTAAATAATAGTTTTAGAGTGTTCACTTGATTTACAGAACACCTATACAACAGTGTTTAACCTGCAAATCATAGAATTATTTAGGCTGGAAAAGACCTTTCATCAAGTCCAACTGTAAACCTAACACTGCCAAGTCCACCACTAAACCATGTCCCTAAGTGCCACATCTACACGCCTTTTAAATGTTTAAAGATGTTTAATTTTTAGCTATTGAAAGTAGAATTTTTGTACTTACAATGAAAATGCATTTCATTTCTAGCTTCTCGTAAAAGACATAAAAAGGATAGAGATGAAGCTTGGGAGTATGAAGAACATGACAGAAGAAGTTCTGCTGACCATAGGAGAAGTGGTCATTATCATGAAGGAAGGAGGACTTCTGGTAGTGGCCGTTACCGTAATCGCAGTCCCGATGAGTCTGATATGGATGATTATTCTCCTCCCCCTAGCCTCAGTGAGGGTAACTGATAATTTTAAAAATTTAATTTTATTCCATAATACTAGCGCATTTTTAAGGGATATGTTAAACATTTTAAAATAAACACCTTTACATGCAGTATTGAATACAAGTGTAAGAAAGGTAAATTATCCTTTATTTCATTTTTGAGAAAAGATTTGTTTCACTCTTTATTTTCTTAATTTTCTTAATTAGTGGCTAGAAAAATGAAGAAAAAAGAAAAACAAAAGAAGAGGAAAGCTTATGAACCTAAACTAACACCTGAAGGTAATTTTAGAAGATTTATTTTCTACAGTTTTGTATTTTGCATTTTCTGTTTTGTATATAAAATAATTACTTGTAAATTTCTTTTTTCATCAGAAATGATGGATTCTTCGACTTTCAAAAGGTTTACTGCTTCAATAGAGAATATTTTGGAAAATCTGGAAGACATGGATTTTACAGCTTTTGGTAATATGTCAGAAAATTTCAAAATGCTTTCCCCAATTAGAAACAGAAGAAACACCAAAAACTTTGTATCTCAGTATTTTCAAAATTCCTTCTTGGTGATTTAATTGCCTGTGATACATCCTAGGGCACACTGCATTTATATAGCCTCCCCCTTGAGTGGTGGCCTTTACCTTTCCAATTTCACTTGCTACTGCAGGAAGATGATCCTCTTTCCTCCTTCTTGCAGAATCCAAAAGGGGCATAAGTCATAATGAGACAAATAGTATTCCCCTGGAGTGGAAAGGATACCTCTTTGGGATGTCATTAGTGTGTTAGCTTCTGTCAAACATATCTTTGTAAACAACATTAACATAAGATGGTTCTCTTGCTAGTAATGTCTGAGGCACATAATTTTGCATCTGTTGTGGCCTTTGACCCAACAGAGCTTGATTATTCAATTCAAGCAGCTGAGTCCTTATGCATTTATGGCTGAGGCACTGTATCACTGTATGCTTGTTATCCATTTCACTGGAAAGCCAACCAGCATGGCGTAAGTGTCTGAGGAAGTAGTTTGGGTTGACCAAGGTGACTTTCTATTGAAATGGATGGTAGAGTATTCATTAATTTTGTTCCTACCATCTTTGTCACAGGATTAGAACAAGGGAAGGAGCATAGTAAACAAATCACTACAGTTTTTAAAGCAATAGCGTGTACAACCTTGGACTTAATAGTAAAGTCATTGGTTCTTTCTGTGTCTGGTAACGTCATGGATTTTTTTGTAAGGGTAAATACAATTAAGACATAGTGTATCCCAAAGTACTTAATGTCATATGTGTTTTTCATCTGTTGCCCCTCCCCAGATTTGAACTTTAAAATTAGGACTACAATAATTTGTTTTACTGAAGTGAGGGTGATGGCACAAGAGCCGCAATAAATGGGGTTTGCTATGTTAAAAATTTTTAGTTTGTGACTTTCAGAAATGGATGCCTCATGTTAAGCTGTTAAATGGTATTTCAGAACCAGTCATATTTAACAAGTAGTCATTGTTTTAACACAACCAAAATTTGTCATCATCAGATGCAACTGTTAGACGCTAACTATTTGGAACTATTAGATGCTAGCTACTTGGAAAATCAGTTCTTTTTCTTCAATTGGCTTTTTCATGTTGGCTGTAAAATACTGATTTTCTTGAAGTCTAATTAGAAATATGATTGTTAATTTTTTAATTCTTTTTTTAAAGGCGATGATGATGAGATTCCACAGGAATTGCTACTGGGAAAGCATCAGCTTAGTGAGTTGGGTAGTGAATCTGCAAAGATCAAGGCAATGGGCATTATGGACAAGGTACATCTTTATAGTCTTTAACTCTTTTTGAACATATAATTTTGATAAACATAAAAAACCCCATGTCTCCTGTAATAACATTCCATCCTCTTCAGCTGTGCATGTTACAGATACTGTGAACAGTTGTGCTTCTGCTGACTTAGCTAAAATGCTTAAAAAATTACCACATCTTAACTGTTACTGTCTCTGAAGCTGAGACATTTTTGTTGAATGGTCCTTCTCTGTGTCAATGCTGACTATATGCCAATATGTGATACCAATGCCTGAGCAGTGAAATCTAAAATACTTAATCTACTTTCACAAAAGCACATCAACCTATAGGCTTTGCTCCTTACAGCTGGTGTTGAGCAACCACAGTAAATCAGAACCTGCTGGCAAAGTAAAAAAATCCACCCTTTCTGATATACGCCATCAGTGCAACGTAAATGTATGATGTCCAGCCAGCATTACACTGAGTTGCCTGCTTCCTTCGTCTCTCCAAAAATGCCTTTCAAACCTAGAAAATTTAACACTACAGATGATTATAAGATTAATTTTTTGTAGACTGCATATTGTGGTTTCTTTGCCATACTCTTCCCAACTTCAGTTCAAGGGAACTTCTTGTTGGTGCAAACTGTTGGTATCACACCTCTAGAAACAATGTTCTTGCTTTCCTTATCTTCCTGGAACTCTTGGCTTTGGGCAGTCTTATGTTAAACTCTTACTCTGCCTGCTCATGACCATTTACTATGTTTATAAAGTGTCTGTGAACATTTATTATAAAAGTCACTCTGAAGGGTTTTCTTTAATCCAAAATTTCGATATTCTTCCTGGACTTTTCTTCAATCTCCCTACCTTCCTCTGTAGCATGTTGTCAGCCTGAGTGTTTCTTTTTCCTCATAGTTCTCACCCTTAACCTCTGGTCCCTATTTTTCACACATAGATACATACATACATACACATACACATAAAATCAGAATTTTATTGCTTCTAAAGGTGAGTGTCAATAGTATCTGGATGAGTGAAACTGGCTTTCCTCAGGTTTAGCATATTCTACAAATTATTTAATCATAATTCTGTAGAAGATCAGTACGTGAGTTTGAGTTACTTTTTTCAACGTCCTAGTTCTTCGAAGTTAACACTGATATTAAGAATACATTTCCTTTTTATTAGCACTCAAGTGTCAGGGAATTTTATTTCTGTTTGTTCATGGAATTTGGATTTTCTCGTAATAAAGCTCTATATGGTCAGTTAGAATTTGTGATTGATACTTGGATTTGGTAAATTTCAGTTTCTAGAAGCAAAAGTGTATAACTATACAACATTAATGACAGATATGCAATTTTAAATCTATTCCTATGGATTTTGCTGGTTGAAAGTGCAGTTTGATTGCAATCTTAGAATATATTTCACCTAGTTTATTTACATTATCAGCATTCTCAGTCATGCTGTGTCAGAAACCACGGAAGTCAAGATCTGATCCTTATCTCAAATTGCTTACAATTTAAGTGTTTCAGAATATATAACAAGTTCTATCCTTCACCCATGGACATTCTTTTCAGCAATTTGGAAGCCTTTATGTTCCTGCAGTTGTTTGATGTGTTTCTTTTCTTGCTTTAGCTCTCAACAGATAAGACAGTAAAAGTCCTGAATATTTTGGAGAAGAATATTCAAGATGGATCAAAGCTTTCTACATTACTTAACCATGTGAGTTTCAAATTACTTAATTTCACAACATGGTATAGAATAGAGTTTTCTTCATTTGAGTCCAGTTTAGTGATAGTTTCAAATACCGTGTATGTGTGTGAAAGGAATTTCTGATATAATATGTATGTGATCAAGATTGCCAAATTTTAAGATTTGAAGTAAAATTCAATTGATTATATTTTTTCAGTACTAAACAGGTTTTACTATAGTAGTGATAACTAACAGGTGTATTGGGAGCAACTGAGTTTTCTTTTGTTTCCATTTTAAATATTATAGTTTCATCCTGAAACATTCATGGTAACTGGTGTAATTTGCACCATTGGACATCTCTTTGCTACTTTGCTATGTGTCCATAAAACATCCCTTACACAATGAAAGAAGTGCTGCAGCTTTCACGTAGAGTGTATTCTTCTCCTGAGCATTAAGAAAGGAGGAAGTGCTTTGTTTAGGTCTGTTCTTACGCTGCAAAGTTAACGTTGTCAATATAAACAAAATTAACAGGAAGTTTAAAATTTTAGGGTTTTTTTCCTGATATACCTAAAACTACATGGGGATTTGGAGTTTTTATGAGGTTGATACGTAGTATTTCACATTTCATATATTTCTTTATTTCTACACTTTTTAGTCAAAGCAATATTCTAACAAGAATAGAGTTCTTGAGTTTTATGGGAAAAAAACTCTTGATCTACAGAATTAGAGAGTAATTAATTATGTTGGAAAGGAAGAATTTTAACTTGCAAATGAAAACCAGAGACACATTATTTGTACCTAAATACTTTCATCTAGGTAGTTTGTAGGGTTTTCAAAGTTTCAGTATATGGTTCTGAATTATTTCAGCAATATGAAAAATAAGTGAAAAGAAGGTGCTGGTTTACCTGTTCTACTTCACTGTGATTAAGTCTTTATGCTAATGCTTTTAAAGTTATGTTTTTCTTTTAGCTTTTTGTAGTAAAACTCAAGATTATTAAGCAGTTAATGAAATTGTCCAATGATTGTAATTCAGACACAAAACTTTGATTAAAAAAAAGAAGCAATCTTTAGCCAAACAAGTTTTAGATTTTTCTCAAAACCTGTTAAACATGATTCAAATCATTATGGCAAAGAAAGCCTCTGCTAAGGAGTAAGCTTCTTTTACAGTGCAGTGAAGATATCCTACGTTCATGTCAGGATGTTTTTCAGAGGCAGAGTGCACTTGCATTTTCTTTTTATTTCCAAGATAACGAGCGAAAAAAGAACAGAGAATATTTAAAACTACTTGGGCATTTTTTTAAGCATCATTTGTGTAAGGAACAAATGACTTAAAGCCATTCTATGCAAGAAATTTATAGGGATTTTCCGATTTGCAGATTTCTGTTGATTTTACAAATACATACATATATAT
>NW_009221053.1:24507-53161 GCF_000690835.1 Fulmarus glacialis | reverse complement strand
ATGATTCTATGATTCTATGATTCTCCATAAAAACATCACTGCTGACTGCATTTCATTATTGGAGCCATGGTGGGATCCTGTGTAAAAAATATCTAAACTCTGTCTACATGGAGAAAACTAGAGCAACTGGGAAAGAAACAGAAGAGGAATGACTACACTAGGCAAAAAAAACCATAGTATGATTTCTCAAGAAAAAGGACACAATCAATTCCTTCCAGAGGCCATTATTAGGTAGGCTGCTGAAGAATCAGATCTGCAATTTGTAAACTGTTTTTTCTGGGACCGTAGAAAATTTTGGATTTGTGCAGATCTAAGCACAATGAGTCCATCTATGGTCTTTAGTCAGTATAGTAATGCAGGCATTAACTCCCCAAATTTTATAAAAAGCCTGTGAAATTATTTTTCCTGTGTCTCTCAGTTTGACCTCATTCTTCACGAGTCTTCTAGCAATGTTTATATTTTTTGATCTTGTATGAGGTTTTACAATGAGGTTTTAATTATGCTAGTCTCCTGTGCTCACTCTTGTAGCATCTAAATGACTTGCACTTCTTATTAATAACACAAAAAAATATTTTCATTCCATAGATTTTCACTTACAACATTGAGCCAACTACCTCTCTTTTGGTAGATTGGTCTATGCTAGCTAGCTAGCTAAAGTGAGAAAAGTCTAGGGAGTACCTGATACACTCTTGGAAACCAGAACCTCAAAACTCAAATCCTTGGTAACCTTATCATCAAAACTCAAAATCTTAGTGTTTTTTTCTTACTAGAAAAGAACAGTAGGTGATCATTTTATACGCCTGCTAAATCAATCCCTACATTTCCAATTGAGCAAACATTTTAGAAGGACAAAGATACCGAAAATTACTTCAGTGTCTGATTACTGCTCTGTACTTGCTACCGAATTGTCTGTGGGATCAGGGACTATGGGTCTGATTCAACAAAATATTTATGTTAGTAACTTTTAAAAAACATTCTTTTTCTTATGAAGGAATTCATCTAATGCAAGACTAATGAGATTTCTGCAAGCAGTTTCTCCCACTTACTAGCCCTGGTTATTTATAAGCAGTAGAAATTAGACACATGTTGCTTCTTTTTCATTGGAATCTTATCTAAGGTCAGAAAAATTTCTCCCAGCATCCAAAAAATATTACTTTTTTTCTGGTTTATCAGTCAGTTCATCCCGCCAGTCAGCTTTAGGCTGGAAGGATGGTGCAATGGTGAAAGACCTAATCTAAAACCTGGCAAAAAATGGATGCAATTCTTGTCCACAAGACTAACTTGTCAACAAAACTAATTTCAGTAAGGGAATCAGGTGCCATGACACAAAAATTATGATTATGCTACTACTGTTTAATAGGCTTTTAACCCTTTACTAGTGGGTTTTTTTTTCTTACTTTTATACTGTATTAAATCCTGTGTGGGAACTTCTTATTCTTTCTTTGTTTCTTATGCCACTCCAAATGTCCTTCCAAATCTTCAGATAAATAAGTTTCAAGGTTTCTTGAACTTTGATATCTCTACTGCTTCTCCAGAATTTCATTACAAACAGTGCACAGGAACACTGAGTACAAAACCTGCTTCAAACAATGAAAGGTACAGGAAACATTTAGATGTACGAAGGTGCCTTCCTTGTGCTACTGACAATGGACTAAATTATCTGCACTGTTAAATGACTACTGTTGTCTTGCAACCTGAACTGAAAATTGCATCTGAATTGGTTTACGAGGGGCATTCTGTAAAGAACATTTTTAAACATATTAATTTATTTTAAACATGACTGGTCAGGTTTTTTTATTTAAAGAGCAAGTTACTAACTTATTCTAGGCTCGTTTGGCTGTTCCACTCACCCACACCACTAATAATACCGCAGCAAGAAACACCTCCATGCATTATGCAGAATTCCTAAAGTGAAATGGTGAAAAAACTATGCAGTGCAATGGGAAAACAAATGCAACTTTTCCCACCAAAATTAAAGGATGCAAGTGAATCAACAGAATGACTCTGTAATTGTGGCAAAGCTGTCCAAGAAATCCACTGAGGTTAAGTCTCATGTCCCTCAGCTAATATAATATATTCTGAAATATTCTTTGATGCTGGCAGATTGGAAGACTTTTTTTTTTTTTTCTCTCCTCCTGGTGTGTGTCCTGAACACAGGTCCTCCATCCATTTCTTCTTTACAAAATAAATTAGCAAGCTCTCTGAAGCAGCGCTGATACTTGGCACCCTGCAATGAATAGCGTAAGCACATTCTTTTGTCCACGGCTTCAACCTTGAGAGGTATCCTGGATTTACAGCTCACCTCTTCAGCGACATGTGGCAACTGAAGCTAATAGACAGGAAAGTGTTACAAGGGCACTGAGACCCACTCCTACCTCACTTAGTTACTATGAGGAAATAGGACTAATAAATGTCTATTTTCCCTCAGAAATCTTTAACATTTTATGGTCCTAGAACACAGTCTTCTACAGCACTGAAGACATATCTCCAAAAGTGTGTGACCTCTCAAAATCTTTGTGCTTCTCCTGCTCTTTTACTCAGATTTAGACTTTTGATTTTTTTTTTTTTTTTCCGGTTCTATCTAACATGAGGAGGAAGACACCCTGTGCATCTAAGACTCACATTCTTTTAAAAGGAAACTCCTGTCAGGTTTATATAATACCTCATTAATAACAACAGTGTCATTTAAATGTAAAAATCCAGTTTGCTCTGTATGATAGCCGTCCATTTATTCATAAGATCTCTGTTTGACTGAATGAAAAACTGTATTTAATGACGTTCCATTATGATCCCTGTGACAGGTGCAATATTTTTTCATGTCACTTCCTATTGACTTTGCAGCAAAATATAGACACAAAATACAGAAGTGAAGACAACCAAACCTTAAATTCAGAACGGAATTTTCTGTCTGACAGATACATGTAGCAATTCCCCAATACCAAGCAGAATGAATAACCCATACGCAGACCCCTCACATCATTGCAACTGATTAAATGTATTGTCAACCTGGTTCTGGCAAGTTCTTCCTGCGTAGATTTCCTAAGTCAAATGCTCTTTGTCTGTCCTATGTCAGCCTTTTGATTTTGAACACAGAGAAAATATTTCAGAGTATACATTTGGTTTAGGAATCTGCATAATAACCACAGACACTCTAATGAGCTGTGAAGCCTGTTTTTATCAACAAGGCATTGGGTTTTGCATAGGGCTTTTACACGCTTTCCATCTCTGCAGGGAACTTCAGGTACTAACTCTCTTTAGCAGGATTTTCCTGGGTTCCTACTTTTCCTTTCTGCTTTTATTTCTAGACACATCGAAGGCATGAATTATGCTTCACATTTCTGAAATGTGCTTTGTTGTAACATTTAATTTCCGATTAAAGTAAAGTTACTTATTATTTACACTTAACAGAAATGCGAAACACCTCAATGCCAGTATTTGGAGGAGAGGGGAGGCTCCCATGGTAGGATGCTGCAGTACAGTGATTTTATATTTTCTAGGAATATTCTCACACAAGCCACATAAAATATGACTCATTCATATGTGCTCTTTTAGAGAGTTATAGGTATCAAACACACAGCAAAGTGAAATTCTGGAAACAGCAGCTGATGGATATGTGAAAAACTAATGTTGAAGAAATAATATCAGAGTTCTTATTTAAAGAGAGCTCAATACATCACATAAAAAATACACAAGGCAAGGGCAGTCGATACATCACATAAAAAATCCACAAGGCAAGGGCAGTCCATCCTTACTCAGGGAATCTATTCATCATAACTCACATTAGCTGTGGTGACAACCAATAAGAGAAAGGACAAAAAAAAAAGATTCACTGTTCTAAGCAAAATATGTAATTCAATATACATACATATGTCATCATATGCAGAACTCTAGCCAGATATTTATTTACATGAAAAAAAATCTATAAAACTCTGAGATCAATTAATTCATACAGACTCTAATTCACTATTATTACTTTTCACAGCACAAGAGAAAACTTGGTTATTTATCCCAAGTCCCAACTAAGCCCAAGGTGAAACAAAGAACTGCTGCATGAAGTCTTGTTTAATAGTCTGTACACGAATTTCAGAGAAGCTATTATTATTTGAAAGGGCCCTTATATTTTAATACTAGGAATTAGCCAAACTCTGAGCTTATTCTTTCACTCCAGGCATGGCAAGTATAGCTGTAAGGTAGTTACTAGAGTGTCTTGGCATTATCTTGAAGCTCAAGTGTTTACCTTCAGTTTTTCTCTCCCCTTCTTGTTTCATCCTCTTTACACCTTATGGGCCAACATCAAAGGCAAATAAGTCTTTCATTCTCCACAAGTTCAGAGCCAGCAGTTTAATCCAGAGCTACCTTTTGGTCAGTATTCAAAGCATAGCTTCACAAGGAATAGCAATGTTTTCATACGAGCGGCTCCTCAGTTCTGTAGTCAGCAATCAGTGAGCACCACGACAATGCTCAAACATCGCAATATTGTTATTGTGCTATAACCTCTTACTTGTGAGTTCTCTAAGTGATCTACGTTGTACTTCTAAATATTCAATAACGATATCCAGAAAATACATATTTTCTGCTCCTCTCTGTACTTTTGTAGTTTACCTAACTACACTGTACTATGAAGTTGTATTACCTACCACAGTTCTTTATTCATTATACAAATACATCTTTACTAGATTGTTGAAACTGTCATATGAATAAGAAAGAACCTCAGTCTTAACAGTCACAAAACATTATTTGGAAACCTTAGACCTTAGGGGCAATTTTGCTGAAATGTAAGTTCAGTTACTTGGTTTCGTTTGGCGAAGAAAAGAATGTGTGAGAAAATGTATAGTATATTGTATATTGCCTACTATCTGCATATGTATGATGATTGAGCCAGCTATATTTGACTCAGTTTCTTAGGCATAGAGTGTTTAAAAATACTGATAAAGTAAAATTCTGTCTCCTGGTGCATGCGTTATGCTGTTCAAACTCGTTGAGTGACAGCTGATACTATTATCAACAGTAAATTATCAAGTCTTTTTCACATAGCAAAAGACATTGCAAGATATGTGGTAACCAAATAAGGTTAATTTTCACTCCATCAGCAGTTGCTAAAAAAATATTTAAAACCCAATAATTGCCTATTATGTCTTTCTTACATGGTAATGGAAGGAGAGCTTGAATTTAAGTTTTCTGTGCTTTTGTTCCTAATACAGAGAAAAGTAAAAAATAGTAGCAGCACAGAAAATTTCTCCCTCCCATCTGCCAAAGTAGGTAAAAGCCACTATTCAGGTCATTTCATTTAGGTCTTAATCTTTTCCCATTTTCTACATTTTCTATTCCTGTGAAACAGCTAATATTTTTCAACTCCATCATTTTATATCAACAAAACACTATAATTTCCCATGCTTCCTTGTCTCTCTCCCCACACCCATCCATATTAATTTTGAATAGACTGTGTGAAATTCACCCATCTGCTACTTCTGTTTAACTTGTATGCTGCTGATTTTACATAGTGGTTGCTGATACTCATTTGAAAAACAAAGACAAGGGCTGGAAGCCTGAATTTATCTATCTACTAACAAGCTGTCTGTAAAGTCATTAGTTTACATAGTTTTTAACAGAGAGAGAGAAGAAAATAGAGTATTCCTGACAGGATCCTCTAGCTCTGTTAAAGGGGATTTTTTTTTAGTATTTCTCACACAGAAGGAATTAAAAGATTATTTAGTCTTAAATGTTTTACTTCATGAAATTATGACAAAAACCTGATGCTATCAATGGTTGTTTTACCGCTTTGTGCATATTAATGAAAATAAACAGTGGTCAAAATTATTTAACATTATTTTGGTTTAGAATATCAGATTTTTTGTAACATGGCAACCAGATGTTGTTTACACGTATAAAATAACTGATTAGATAAACAGATTGATTTTTTTTAATCCAGAGCGTGCAGTGACTCTGAAGAGTAACTATATAGTAAAAAACCTATTAAAAAAACCTATAAAAATTCAAATGTCGACTTAAAAATCAATATAAGCATATATATATACACACACACATATATAATATGTATGTATGCAGTACACAGCTGTTCGTTTTCTCTTTTTTTCAGATGTATTTTGATCTGGCTACCAGTTTTATATTGTGGTGAAATTGTACTTGCTCTCCAACTGGTTCAACTCACATACCCCTAATTGCATATTTTTGCTCCCTATAGCCAGATAAATCACTATATCAAAATTCTGTTACACTAAAACCAGATTAGATTAGACCAAACAACAACAACAAAAAAGCTATTATAGTTAATTAGGAGATTCCAGCTCATTCATTTCTGCTATCAGTAATAATGATACATATCCAAATAAAAAGTTATTTGTCAGTAAAATAAAAATGAATAGAGAATGCAATAGAGTTGGGTAGCTTCCCTAGTTCTGAAAGACTTTATGGTGCCTGGTTTTAAAACCATGAAATTTTTTACCTAACTAAATGTTCTTATGTTCTGTGAGGCTGAATCTTGCCCCAGCTGGGGCAAGAATGCATCACTGCAAATAGAAAGTAATCCAGTGATTAAAAAAAATTATACATGTGAGGATTATGAATACTTTGGTGAAGTCAAAGCTTAAGTTTTACCATTTGGAAGCAAAGTAACTTCAGTTAAAGCATTCTGTATGACAGAGGTGATAGTTAACAAGTATTTCTGACTAAGAAACGAGTTTGCACCATGCAGACCTACTCACCAAGATAAAAGGACTTGGAAAGATCATTTAATATTTTTCTTGTCCTAGTTTAGCTGTCTAACAACTACACCATGTTTTGTGAAACTTCTTAGTCGGTTTAATTTTACTTTTCCCTTATATTCACAT
Organism: Fulmarus glacialis; assembly: GCF_000690835.1. Lineage (NCBI taxonomy): Eukaryota > Metazoa > Chordata > Aves > Procellariiformes > Procellariidae > Fulmarus > Fulmarus glacialis. Next base: position 46,313 of record NW_009221053.1, on the reverse strand, counting down.
TGATTGCAATCATGTTATTGCTCCACACCCTGAGTATACCTGATTTTGAAGGGAGATTTTGTTTTCATCCAATCCATATTTGAGAATAATTTAGTTTCTCTGTAGTTTCTGTGTTGAAGATTATTATCTTGAAATATAGAATTGAATTAAAGAATCTGATTTCTAAAGGATAAGATTAATTCCACAGCAAACCAGTTTACTGGTGCAAATATATTCACCCGCTCCTTGGAAATCTCTCACAGACTGTATTCACTATGTGGGATTTTGCAGGTTGGGAAGTACTTTTCTGTCAACAGATTGACTTGAAAAATGAGATAATGGCGTTTCAGCATAACTGTATTAAACAACTTTGTTAACTCTTTTGATGACAATATAGATGAGAACGAAAAAGACAATCTAAAGTTCCTTCTCTTTTGTTTTATTGGATGCTCTTATTCATGTGTGAGTTAATGTAGTACTCAAAAATACTGCTATTTTGCAATTTTTATGTTCTTCACAACCATTTGTTCATCACTTAGAAAATATATTTCCCTTGCATGTATTTGTGAACTGTTTTTTCAGCTATGTGCCATTACACACAATAAGAGATTGACTTATCTGTGTATTGTAGCTGCGTTTTGGAACTCATTTTGAAGCTAGGAAAGAGGTCTACACCTGATCAACCATGCAGGACATTAATAAAGTATTACATTTAAATTAGGTGCGGATTTAGGAATGGTGACAGATTTATTGCACCAAAATGTCAGCCAGGCAGAAACGAGGAGTAAGAAAGAAGAAATAATCCAGATTGCCAAGGCTCCCCTAAAAAATAGCCTTCTCTATAACAGAGCTTTCCTCCAGCAGGCTCCCCACAGCCTGCCCGTGGCAGAGGGCCTGTTGAGGGGGTTTTAGTCACTAATGGCACAACGCTGATCCTGATCTGCTTAACTGACGTGACACCCAGCTGGCAGCCATCCTAACAGCCACCTCGCCAGAGCAGCAACGCGGAGCTGACGTAGCCCTGCGACCCCGGGCAGTGCCTGCCACGTCGGGATGACATTAACCGTCAGTGCCCGGTGTCCTTCCCCGGTAGCATCGTGCCCGTGGCTACCACTGGAGTGGGACGGGGAAACATCAGGCTAAGCGCTGAATCGTTTTTAGACAACTAAATTTTCTCCAAAGTGTTTTTGAGACTTCCTCTCTCAGTTTTGCAGAAGCTGAAGCTTTTAAAAAAGCTTAAAAAAAAAGCTTATTAAAAAAAAAAAAAGCTTATTAAAAGCTGAAGCCTCCCTGATGAAAACGCGGCTCCTTCGTTTCTCCATATTTCAATTTGTACGTGAAAATAGCAGTGATATAAAAATTTTCCCAGATTGCTTCGCTGGTGCCAGAGTAGGGAACTATCTGAAGTAAAAATAACATATCTTTTAAAGTATTTTCTTCTCCTGCAACTAGCTTTGCAACTGCTCTTCTGAAGTGAATTTACCAAATACACGTCACTAATACAAATTAAATTGCACAAGAGGAATTTTTTGCCCAAGACTCCTCAGAAAGTGGAAACACATCAAGCTGCTCCATCACCCTGGGAGAACACAATTAATTAAGCAGTAGTCTGAAAAAAAAAAAAAAAAAAATCTGTGCATCTACACAACCTGTCACAATTATTTCTCTAATTTATTTCTGATACCTAAAGATGAAAATGGATCCAAAAATTAAGACTGTCAGCAAAAATGTTTTGCATAATTTAAGTTTTTCTTCCACTTGAAGAAATACTTTTGAAATGAAGAAATATTAAAGATTTCCATGTATAATGCATTAAGTACAATTAGACATTCCCACCTAATTTAGCATCTTTCTAGAGGAATAATTTTCTTAAATTATTATAAAATCAATCAAATTTTCATCTTTTATTTCCAGAAATACACCGTCAGTTGTAAATGCATGTTGTGAATTTACTTACTGTGAAAAGTTAGCCAAAAATGAAAAATACATTATGAATTAAAAAACTATCTATACTTTTAGAACTGGAAGTTATTATTTTTATTCAGACTATGAAGTCCTACTCAGAATTAATCATCTCATCCGGGTTTTTTTTTTTTTTTCTCATTTAGCTACTCTTTTGAACTATAGAGGAATTTGTTTGATTTGTTGTGATTAAATACCTAGCTTTCAGACAACAGGTGCTAATTCTCCCATTTGCAACCCATCCTCAGGTTACTTTTTGCTCTATTAATGATATATAAACACTGATTGTAAGACTAATCTTGATTGCAGCCTGTAGCTTACTCTTAGCCTTCAATCAGTTTGGGAGTTGCTTGCAGCAGAGCTGCCGTACCATCGCCGATACCGCAGACCGCCACGTACCCTGAAACAGCTCAGTATTTCGGCAACTGCAGCCTGCGCTGAGCTGTTTCTCCAGTCACACCTCCAACCGCAAGCGAAGAAGAACTGAACTACAAGTGAAATCAAAAGTTCAGCTGAAGGGGTGGTCTTGATTCAGCCATATGTTGAAATACTGTGATTTCAGAACCTAGTTTGAGGGGGGATGAAGGATTTTCTGAAGAGCACCCACCACATAATCAGACACGGCCCTGGTGAAAGATGGTGGCCTTGAATCCGTCAGACCTACTACACAGGATTTCGTTTCTTTGGATAGCCAAGCAGTTAAGCTTGTATGTACCAGTCCTAGCCAAGACAATGAAATCACTGGCAGCTCAGCAAACATTGCCTGATGGCCCTTACTGCTCTATGGAGCAGAGCTAAGCAAAATTAAACAGATGTGACTGAAATATTTCATTAAAAGAAAGTTCTCTCTTATGTAGTGTATGTGGTGTTGATGAGCATGATAGGAAGAGAGAGAGAGAAGAAACGCCTTTCACACCAAATATGTTGTTAATAACAAATATGGTTTACAGAGTACCAAGAATGCTGTTGCTGCGTGGAGGATTTCTAGCCAACGTCTCCAGGCTCAAACATCATGGGTGAATACAAGACCACCACTGAGTGTTTTGGAGCATCTGGAATGTAATTCTGTAACTTCTCCTACTAAACTCTTCCTGGTAACAGAAGAGAAAATGAAGAAGCCAAGTGGGTCATCTCAATTCAAAGCACCCAGCAGGATAAATCCAACTGACAAATCGCCATGAGAGCCAAGCAAACCTTGAGGGGGTTACTGCAAATCCCATGTGCGAAATCCTGCTAGACATTAGAATTAAGGAAGTGAGAGGAAAAGAAGACACCACCTTTTTCTTAAATAACTACAGTAGATTTCTACATGATGTATGGAGATTGTTCAGGAATATGAAAGCAAATCCAGCCTCCCTAATAGTTTAGCTAGCTTACTCTACAATTAATGCAGACTTCTAGGAAATGGCAATCAATATTGCTGTACTGCTTTCTTTAGCCTGGGAAGCACACTGTTGGCTCTGAGGGACATCACAACCCACACAGAGACAGGGTTTTGGGCTGTGGGGAAAGCTCGTTCCAACCCTGTGTAGTGTATTTATCCTCTATACCCGCCTCTCCCCATGCACACATACTCTGGGAAGGGATGAAACCCGTGGGAGGGAGGTGGGGGAGGAGGGTACACAAGAGTGGGAGGCGAGGCAGGACTATCTCACCTAACATGTTCTCCAAAAGGTAGGTGTGGAGGCCTGAATTAGTCACCCAGCCTCCCTATAGCTGCTTATGTCTCCTCGTTGGCCCCAACAGGAGCTTTAAATACCAACTCATGTCTGGATTATTCACTGTGACCAGGCAAGTGCCACCACTACTTTCAGGATATGGGTTAGGGGGCATGAGGAATGGAGTTCAGACCTGTCAGACATCTGGTTATGCCCAGGACATGAGTCATCTGAGAAGATTTAAGGTTAACATTTAAGGCACTGATGGGAACGGGAGTCTTCAAAGGTAGAGCAGCTCTGGGTAGGCACTCGCCTGAGGGAGAAAGGCACTTCTGAAAATCCCACTTCTTCCTTAGCTAAAGATTTGCTAGCAAGTATATAGTAGTATGAAGGATACTCTGAATAGCACCATTTGTTTATTTAGATGTTTGTCTTATTATTTGCTTTTACTTAATAAATTTTTTTTGTCATAGATTTATTGTAAGAAGAAAACTCAGGCTAGATATTTATGATTTTTTTGCTTAGACCAGCTGTCAAACTGAGAAAATAGATATAATAGCTTTGCAGCATAATTGACAGAAACTGTGCCAGATCATAGTAACACAGTAGTATGGATCTGCAGCTGATTCATTTGCTTTTAGCAGTAACTGCATTTGAAACCTGTAAAATTTGGTCCACAAAATTCAGATTGATCACTAGGAGTCCAGAGTAGTTTGAAAATGTGACGAATCAGCCCAGGATTACACAGGACATGGGGATGCCGAAATACATTTGGACAGAGGTATAAGTTTACAAAGGAAAATATAACTGTATTTTAATATTTTGTGTTTAACAAATTATATTAAAATTTAATAATACTTTAAGTCACATGTGTAAAAATATCTTAACAATTGTTGCTTGTGAAGATAACAGGCCTCTCCTAAGAGGCCTTGTTTAGCGCTCCTAAACCTTGGCTAAAAATCTGCACCTGTGCAAAAACAGCTGCAAAGTGCTGCTTTTCCCATTTTGTAGTTTTTAACACCCAGACTGTATATGATACACACAAGGTGAAAGGTGAAGTAGAATCAAGTACAGAAACCACGGCGGCTGATAGTGAAATACTGAGTAAGTACAAGTTTTAATGATAACAGCAGAAAAAAAGGTTAATGTTAATCTATCAGAGGGCTGCCTATAAATCCCATTGAACTTCAAACACCAAAAAAACCCTTTATCATCCATACCAGACAGGAAACTTGATTTCATGGTTCTAGAAACTTAAAGCAGACATGGGAATGTCACAACAATTGGAACAAATACATAGGTAATATAATTTATTTTTTAAAGGTGTTTGATGCCATTTGATGACAGGAAATAACCCTGTGGGAATTGCCAGTAGAGAGGGGAACGAAGAAAAGGAGAGAACATAAATATGAAGGTATTTTCACTTCATGAGAATTAATTATGGTGCCCATGAATAAATATTTGAATATCATTGTCAGTACAATGCAGTAAAAGTTCTCCGGTGGCAAAAAATTATCATTACATTGCATCTCATTGTTTTACAGGCAATAAGGGGGTTTTGACCTGTACATTTCTTTTTCCCACTTCACTTGAAAATATAAGCAAAATGTGTTTAAAATAATATGATTTTTAACTTAGGGGTTTTTCCTGTTAAGAATTTTAACTTAATAGATTCTACACTTCTAATCTCCTATACCTGCACTGGGTTACTACCAAAGGAGTGATTTCTTCCCAAGGTCTGCCTCACAACATCAGTTCTGAAATTTCTTATTCATCTTATCGGGTGTTCCTAATGGCCATATTTTATATTTCACTATTTGATACCAATTGCATTTTTTATTATTTTTAGTGGAAATATAGAAGACGTACTATATAGAGTAAAACAAGCTGTTTCTTAACAGTATGCACAAAAATGTATGAAAAAGCTCCATGATTCCTTTGTGACAGAAGCTGACAACACTCCAGTTTTTGTGCTGACAATGTTTACAATGCAGGCAGAATGTCAATACAAAACTGTATGTGCAATGTGAAACAAATAACAATATACTCAATAATGCAATACAATACAATGCAATATAGTAACTACTGCCCCAACATGGTAGTCTGAACACAGGTATTTCTAAGTCAACAACTTAGTTGAGAGACAGTCTGCCTGACAGAAGCATGTCACTTATTCCTAAATTTTACATCCCTGATGCAGTAGTCCTCCCAAAGTGATTCCCTACATACCCTAGGTAGTAAGCGGCTAGACAGAGCTACTTTTGAAAATATCGGAGGAAGACCCTGCCCACCTAGTTAATGGGCTTAACATCGCAAATGGTGTCTTTTTTCAGAGCCTTGGAGATATGTGCATTGTTAACAAAGTAATTAAGAATGGTGAAAATTAAGAGGGACACTTTTAAGGATATTAATAATTATTAAGGCTTAGATTTTGTAAAATTCTCTGATTTCTGTTCCTTGCAAAGAACATGATTCATAATGTCACTAGCAGAAGTCAGGAGAGCAGAGACCACAGTACAAGTTTGTTAGTCTGTCCCAACCTCTTGCTCCTTCAGGTCATTTGGAGCTGGCCAACACCTGGGAACTGAGCCAAACCAAGAAAGAAGGGAGGATTTTCTGCAGTAAATCAGCACAGCTATCAGGCAATCTCTAGCAGGGCAGCTCTTCAAGTGCAGTACAACTTATATAAACTACAAAGACTTCTCCTGGCCATCTTCCCTCTCACCCCTTTTGCACTTTTTTGTGCAAAGCCTGTTAAGGGCACAAACCTGTTAAGAAAAGTGCTAGAAATGATGTTGAAATGGCTGAATTGTACTTTTCTACCGAAGCTCTGTCAGTGTTAGTAAAACAGTTGCAACTTATTGAAACAGGATCTGTAAAAATGCAAATGGTATGAAGACTTCTCCAGGCCAATGCAGCTAATTTTTGTCAAGACCAGAAAGCTTTCATATGCTTATATATGCCAAATTATTTGCTTGCAAATTGTTCAAGGTTGCATACTCCTGAGGAGATGCAAAACCTCAGCGTGTGTAGACGCTGGATGCCTACTTGTAATGCAGAATTTCCTTCAAAAATACAGTTTTTGTGTCCTACAAACCACAGCAATGTTAGCATGTGCAGTTAAAAGCTTCATTCACATTTATACAACACTGTCAGTGAACTTGCTATATCCAGATTTACTTTTTTTTCCTTATCCAAAAAAATCTGCAAATAAACAAGAAAGACCAATAGTTTTCCCCTTGAAAGTAACTGGAGATGAGTCCAGATTTTGCTGAATGAAAAACAGCTCCTATGCTATCTGGTTGCACAGCTTTAGCTCATCCATTCACACATTTTCCGAGATTTCTCTACCTTTTGGTATCTCGAAGTGAACAAAACACAAGTGTGATAAGTAGCAACAAATATCTCATATTGCAATCGGTGAAACATCTGCCTTTGCTGTGAATTCAAAACAAAGGATATAGTGTTGAAACTGGCCACTGTTATATAGATTGCAAAGACATATGCTCCCCCCAGAAATTCCTAAAAAATTCAAGTTCTTCTCATAGGCCAAAATCCCATCCATCCACTTCCTTTCAGCACTTGCTGAAATCACTGTTAGTTGATTCCTTCTATAAACCACAGTGCTCTCCTGTATGATGCCCTCCATTGCCATTACCATTATTACCATTAGCTGTGTGGATAGAAACATGAATAATGGAGAGAGTCAAACATGTTAGAAATCCAGACAAAAAATAAAGGAAACAAACAAAAAACCAGAAATAGTTCTTGTCTTACTGAGCTTTATAGCCTTTGCATGAGATTAATAATTTAAACCAAAACAAATCTTACCTTTTTCACTGTTTATTTTATTAGGCATCAAAACTACTTTGACAATCTAATTACTCTCCTCAATTTTAGAATAATGGAAATTGTAATTCACACATTGAAAACCACTATTTTCCATTTATAAATAGTTAAAATACATATGTGTTACTGTTTGTGGAATGAAAGCTCATAAGATGTGAAAAAGACCCTGTAAAATACCTGGTTTAGGACACAGAGTGTCCTTAGTCAGCCTCTTTCTCTCCTTAAGAAGGGAGGAGACATAAGTCAGATGGTTCAAGTGGATGCTTTTCTACTTGGTCACTCCCAAATGGCATAGCAGAATTTGGTTTTAGGAAATGCTGTAAGATTTCTTTTTGTCTGCAATTTGAGGAAAGGAATGGGAAGAGTATCCATGACACTGAATACATTACTGAGGGGATGCAAGCTCAAAATTTGTGTCTGATACAAACTTCTCATTTCATAATAATCAGTCAGCCTTCCCTGCAGTGGCCGATGAGGAACCTCAGTCCTCTCCAAGAACTTCCACCACAGCTCCCCGAGCATATGCTGCTCACCTGCCTCCCCAGTAAATATATACTTAGTCCTGAGAATGCATATTTTTAACACAGAATACAGTGTGAAATACAACATTATTACAGAAGTCTAAAACAAAGAGCGAGACTGAAAGCAAACTTCCAGGAATGAATGGGAGTTGCTGCACCTTGGATCGAAGTATGCAGACTCTTTTTCAACTAGTAGCACCATTCACAGCAAACTCCATGCATTACTTACAAAGCTTAAAAAAAGGAAAATAAAGATCTGCCTATTGAAAACATAATTTAAACCTGAGAATATAAGGCAGTTTTTATTTTCAAAGGATTTTAAAGTATGTTTGTGACTCCCACTGGCATTTCAAGGAAACTTAACATGACTTTTAATTATTGTTGATTTGTTTTTCTGTATACAATCAACAGCATATTTCTTAGAACGCATTTGTCTCATAAAATGCAATACATGCTTGGAATATTAATATGCAAGAAGGGAAATTGTCACCAAAGATAAGGACCCAGAACATTACTCATTAATCTAACATTTGTTCTGATAGAGAAGTTGTGCAAAGCAACCAAAAGTGTATTGAGATGCATTAAAATTTCTATAAACTAGTTGACTAGGCATATTAGGAAAAAAAAAAAAAATTAAAAAAATATGTAGAAGGAAATTTTGAGTTCTCCTAGCTGAAACATTTAAATATCAATTTAGAATGAGCTAAAGTTAGATGTGGGAAAGAGCAGGCTCTTGTTACCAATGTGGCAAAGATTTGACGTCACTCATGTAAAAAAGGATTAATTCACAAGCGTAGCACTTTTTAGAAGGAGGAGAAAAAGATATCTTTCACTTATTAGTGAGTGGAATGGAAAAGTAAAGTGCTGTAAGCAAAAAAGGCTGGTTTAAAAACAAGGGTTGCTTTTTATTGCAACTTAATTTTGAAGCTTGAAGGGGTCATGGGGTATTCACCAAGTTGTTGGGTTTTTTTAATAAAAGCTGAAATATTGACAAATTTGCATGAATGTAGTATCTGGAGCTTTCAGTTAAATTATCTGTCATGAGATAAATGACACAAGAATTGGCAACAAAACTACTAAAAGAGACTGAATTTTGTTAGGTACTGGATGTTACACGGAAAAGAGTCACATTTTTTCTGTGTATATTTGCTACAGTCTCAGAGAGAAAATAAATTTGAGAATGTTCCTTTTACATAGAAAACTATAAAACTCTAATACAGGATCATTCCAGTTTAAATATTAACACCGGACAAAAAGCACACATTCATAGCTGCTTTCTTGAACTTATGTATGTAAATATGTAGTCCTCTGAAGATGCAGTTCTCTAGTCTGAAATGGTAATACCTATTTCTCAAAGTGATACTGCTAATCATACGAGGAGCCAAGATTAATGTCTCACTGTTTTTCTATCTGTAAATATTCATTAATAACTATCACATATATTACAAGTTGCAAAGTCCATATAATACTTTTTAAAGATTTAAGTTCTTAAATTCAAGTGTGAGTGTATTTTTTTAGTACATTTATTACTACTGAAAATTACTATTTGGCTGTAGTTTTACAGTGCACATTCAAACATGATTAGCTTTCTGGTGAACATGTTGAAATTTATGTTACACAAGTAATTTATTATTCATTTAAACTCCAAGATAAGGTTCTTCATTTCTTAAAGGTGTTGAATTCAAGCACCATTTTGGCTGATTTTACACTTTTAATCTTTATTGTTTGAGAAGTGTCTTGTATGCTTTCTCCCTTACTGCATTTGCTACACCAAATTGTTCTCTTAAAAGCAACTACAACAACAAAAACCCAATTAATAGCGTTGCAGTCTCTGGGATACCTGCACTTCCATCTGCTAATTTTGTTACAGCATAGGAATCTGCCCGTTCAAAATGGCTTGATATTATGATCTAAAGATCCTTTTTGTAAATAGAAAGTTGTTATAAATTTGTGTATACTCCCAGTCTGAACCCCTGAGAGCCTGCATAGTCTCTCTTTGAGATGTGGCTGGAGTACAAAGAATTCATAGGCTTTAGTGGTCATTAAGAGGTAATAAAAAGAATCACCCATTATGATAGGCTAATATCTAAATAGCGATGATGATTTTTTTTCCCCCCTCTTGGCTTGGAAGTCTTTTTTTTTCTAAAAGCAATGCTACCTTTCCTTACCCTCCAGGTGTGTAGCTGGATATATGTATCACCACCTCAGATTGCTCTGTTTTCCCTTTAAGATCCTTTTCCTGACCCAAGATTATGATAAATCTCTCTCTTGATAATGGTAATGATGCCTAAAGGAGTGTTTGATACCCACATATAGAATGAAGGATACTGATACAATCCTGGATGCCTTATGATTCACAAGAACAGCCTTATTATTAGAGTCCACTGTTGTTTACATCAGCAACTCTGCTGGCATCAAAGAGAGCAATGACATACGTCACAAAATACGATGAAAACAGAAAAGGCAGATGGACAGTAAGAGAAAGTGAAATGCAGTCAGCGACGGGTGGATAGCCAGGATGCCATGAGTATTAGCTACCAAGTTCTTATTCCTTAACATTCTTCCTCACTTGAGATGTTTGCATCACAGTTTCCACTTTAACAAGTCATAACACATCTCCTCAGCATGTTTATGGACTGCTCTACAGTTTTACAAACCACAAGGAACATTCTTTCTCAGTTCTCTTCCCCATACCGTGCTGTTCAAGGGTTGTTACCTGTGTGCAGAAGTACGCACATTCTCTCCTACAGCAGTAGCCCACAGGACTGTAATTATATTACAGCACCCTTAGTTCTCTGAACTTCGTTAATCTCTGTTTATACACTACTGCCTAGAAAATATATAACATCATTATTCCACAGTAGTGTAAAACCACTGTTGTCATGGCTACATAAGCTACAAGCCAGCATTACCCCTCTATAAATCTATGATCATGCTTCAGAGAAACTAGTCTTTAGTGTATCTGCAATATAGGATACTGTTGCCATATCTTTGTCATTGATATATGTCCTAGTCTTACTCTTCCTTGGTTGTGTCCTCCTTCAACTCCTACATAAAGAAACTGTTGGCTCACACTGTGATGCTCTCAGAAAAGGAAGTCATCTAAAACTGCCTTAGCCAGCTCAATTTCATCAATTAGAATAGCAGCAATCAATTACATCCATTACAATAGCAGTATCTGGGTCTACATGTTTAGACCCAGCCAGGGCTGGAGACAAATATATATCCAATGAGTGAGCTGATTCTTCAAGACTTTTTTGATGTCTAAAATGGCATTTAAGTAGAATTTAGACACTAAATTCAAAAAAAACCCAATGCACTGACTCCAAGTTCTGGTGGCCACTGCATACTAGAGTTACCTATAGTCACTTGGCATCTCTTTTCTTGGCTTGAGGGCTTCCTCAGTGCAGATGTTCCAGCCCCTGTAAAATTTCTGTGTGTGCAATACTGTGACTAAAGGAAGATTAAAAGGGGTTCAGTTCCACTAGCCCCCTGGACCATTGAGCTCCACACAAAGTGCAGCAGCCACAGCCACTTATGTTCAAAAATACAGCTCTAAGAGTCAGGCCTGCCCACAATTTACATTAATTCATTTTCTAATGATAGTGATATTAAATGATATATCTATTCAACGCTATCCCTCTCTCTCAGTTTTACTGAGAATGTCCTAACCACAAGTTGACAGAAACACCCAGAAACTGGATCGACATCTTCAAACATTTGCAGCTAAGTGTTCTAGCCAGCCCAGTTATTCCTGGATGAGATACCCAGCAGATTTCATGAAGTTAGGCCATTTGAAAGCAATGGCTCTGGCAGACTTTTAAGATATATTTAGAAACTGATGGTTGATTGTGTCTCCACACACTTCTGATGCATATTGAAAATCATACTGTACATATTGAGGTAGCTCAAAAATGGAATAAAGGACTCTGTTCAGGGAGGTAGGCAAAATGCCTCAGAGGCAGGGCATATAATGAAAGGTGGTAATAGCTTCATCCATTCATTTCAGTTCACCACCTGTGACAGTCCTTAGTTTTCCTAAGTAACAAGGGCTTTATTAAAGATTTGGTGTTGTGGTTTAACCCCAGCCAGCAGCTAAACACCACACAGCCGCTTGTTCACACCCCTGCTTTGGTGAGACAGAGGACAGAATCGGGACGGTAAAAGTGAGAAAAACTCATGGGTTGAGATAAGAACAGTTTAATATTTGAAATAAAACAAAGTAAAACAATAATAATAATAACAACAACAACAACAATAATAGAATATACAAAGCAGGTGATGCACAATACAATTGCTCACCACCTACTGACCGATGCCCAGCCAGTCCTCCCAAGCCGCCATCCCCCTTCCCAAACCACGCCTCCTAATTTATATACTGAGTGTGACGTCATATGGTATGGAATACCCCATTGGCCACTTGGGTTAGCTGTCCTGGCTATGCTCCCTCCCAGCTTCTCGTGCACCCCGCAGAGCATGGGAAGCCAAAAAGTCCTTGAGCAGTGTAAGCACTTAGCAACAACTAAAGCATCAGTGTGCCACCAACATTCCTCTCATACCAAACCCAAGACACAGTGCCACACCAGTTATTAAAAAGAGAATTAACTCTATCCCAGTCGAAACCAGGACGTTTGGTGACAGAAAATAAATCTGGTTCAAGTGATCATGATTTAATGCCCATGTCAAAATATTTAAATTCAATAATAAATTTTAAAAAATTAGTAATCAATATGTTTGATTTCCAAAGGGAAATGAGAGAAAGAAGTTACTCAGCAAAACTAAAAGAACTAAAGAACATAGGAACCTACGTGCAGAAATTAACTTCAATTTTTAAAATCAAAGCTCTAAATCCCTGTGGGAATTGTGTTCCATCCAAGAAGAGAAGCAGGTTAACAAAGCAGTGAGGATGCGTCGGAAAACAAAGTTAATACAGATATTGTTGGAAAGATAAACATATATTACTCTAGATTTCAACAAGAATGACATTTTCTAAGACGGATCCTAGGAAAAGCTGTTTTCATATGTTATTTCCCATGTATGTATTTAGCCTCATCATCATTTTCCCATCAAAAGACAATTATTTTATAAACACTAATACTCATTGTGCTACTAGGGCAATGAACATATTCTCAATGATCCTTCTGTATTCCATTCATTTGAGAAATGACATATTTACTGTGACTTCTGATATGAAATATGAAATTTCCAAGTTTCATTGTTGGAGGACATAGATAATTGTTACCTAGACAGTGAATGAAGCGGTTGTCACTTCCCAGATTCCATTTCCCAGACAATAATTTCCAGCACAATGCAATTATGATCAAAAGTACTTTAGATCTTGAAAGTCTATTATTTTCTTTAGGTCTTATTTAAGTTATGAGTGGTTTAATATTTAGACGTTAGAATTTTTTTGCTATATCATAAAAATATTTTTATTATTAAAATATGATTTGTATGTAATCACTCCATAATTCTGATGTAATGTTCTCATGGGTTATTATACACTAAAAAACCCATCTTCAGAAGTTAAGATTTTCAAGAATATTATCATTAAAGAAACAATGAGCAAGTGTACACATAGTCTACTTTTTACAATACTGTAAAATTAATAATATATTCAAAGATAGTTTCAAAATGTCTAATGATAAGCTAAATTTAAACTTTTGATATAGTCTTGCACTATTTTTTCTTTCAAACCATATTCATCACCACAAAATTTTAGCTTTCTTTTCAATATTTTTTAGAGGATTTGTTCATTATTAAACAAAAGGATGGGATCCATACTTAAGTCTTTTATCCTCTCTTCTATCATATAGAAGTTTATTTTAGAAAGATAAACTTGCATATATAAGTTTCTGCATTTTTCAAAACAAATGGTACATAATTTGTAGCTTCTGGAGAGAAGAAATAATGGTAACTGCACTTTGTGTGGGATTTATCAGAATCTATAGTGCAAGTGTCTCCAGGCAACATGGGGCACAGGTGCTAGCTCATATGCAGCTGACCACAGATTTTCTGGGATCCTAAAATTAAGTGAGATGATTCCACTCTTTGTGCCTTCCTAGTCTGAGCTGCTTTAGGGTAACAGAGGTTCCCATAGTTACAAATAAAGTACTCTTGAAATTCTGTCTCGATAAAGCCACCTCATACGATTACCAAATAGATGGCAGCATTGTTAAGAATTTCTGCAATGCTGCAGCCCACCTTCTCTGTAACTCTCTGCTCTCCATACATTTTCTGGTTACAACCAAGATTAAGGAATTTCTTGGAAAGCAGCTCTTCTACCTTCTTACCTCATTGCTAAAGGGATTTTTCTTTGAGTACATTTTTAGCTTTTAAAGTTATGCATCTTTGACCTTTCTATGCATTGTAATTGCAGTGAAATGAAGTCTAAGCTTTTCTTCATGTACATATATAGCTACTTAGCTACATATGCCTTGGAACTTACGAGCTCTTAAAAGTTAGTCAGAACCTATGAACTACTTAACATAAGAGCTGCTGAGGCCTTGGAGTCATCAACAACACGTAGAATTGCGAGCACTCAACGTCACTGAAGATCAGGCCTACAATGCTTTCAAATCATATTATTTTTGAAAAACAGTTAAGCGTCTAATAAAGCATTAGAAAAAATGAGCAGAAAACCAGAGAAAGCCAGGAAATTCAAAGCAAAGATGAAATGGTAAAGAAATTAAAATTTTGGACTGGAAAATGCAAACTTAGAAGTAAGGTAACCATGATCTGTTAATTATGTCTCTGCAAAAAACCTCTTCCAATATCAGTCCACTTTAACGCCTTGCAGTTTGTGTGTGTGTGTGTGTAATTGTGTGTGTGTGTGTGTGTTCTGAACTCCAGAACCGAAATGGCTTACTCTTTAATGTGCATAGCATGGATGCCTCACAGCCTAAAACACAATTAAATAAACCTAGCGCAAACTTAGCCTGAATGTGAATGCTAAAACTATCATTTAAGGCACTATTGTAAGAGAAGGTTTTTTTTTTAATTTTCATTTTACCATTTTTTTAAAAATTCTTATCTCTTTTTAAAATGCTACCAGAATGAGATTTCCAAGTGTTATATCACACCACACATGTTTTAAGTGTTCTCTTTTTCTTCACTCAAATCGTGTATGTATGCACACTGTATACCTAGATATTTATGAGCAACGCCCACACAGGATACTGAGCTAATTCATAGGAATAGCCATCTAGATCAGGCAACAGATGTAAGTGTATATGCAGCTTGTTTACACTTACATAAATGTGGTCCTTGGTGTTAGCACCTGTTAATATTAATGATTTATTCTGTAAAGCACATAGAAATCCTAGTTGGGAGCAAGACCCCAGCTCCATAATCACTAAGGTTACCTATTAGGCCAACTGTTAAGCAAACAGAACAGAAAGCACGGACCTGCTTTAGGGATCTCAGCTTTTAAGCTCGCTCAACCCAGAGCCTTTCATTACATATTCTGGTAAAAGTAAAGACATTTCTAAGACCAAATTATCAAAATGATGAATTCATGAAGACCACAGACCAACATGGAGACCTATAAGAGCTTATCAAATTGTCTGTTTGACACCTTTTTTCCCTCTCTCTCTAAGCTTAAATTGATTTTTAAATCCAAACCAAAGCTCTAAAAGATGAAATTATACACATGGGTCTATGTAGCTACCAACATTAATGCAGAGATTTAGCAAAGCAAAGCAATTTACCATTCAGAAAGCCATCTACACCCCCTCATGGAAAATATTTCTAACCATTTATTGGTGGTGTTTTGGTAAAATTTTAGTCAGAATAGGCCAACCTCCAATTGCCTACTGCAGAATTGAACAGTAAAGAGGATCAATTGCTCTAGCATGAGCCTTTCCGTCTTCTCGGCTAACACAGCTACCCACAGTCCTCATAAAATTGTGGAGAACACTGCAAATGAACTCCCTGAAAAATAAACACCCAAGTAAAAAAAATACTCTTTTCCCAAGGAAGAATAAAGACACAGCAGCAGCAGATTTTGAGCATATCAACACCTGTGTTTGCTTTTCAGTTCTCTAAAAACAAACAAAATAATAGCCTAAATCTTCATTCAACAAATATAGTCAACAAGGCAGCATTAAAATCATGACCATAAAGCAACCTGACATGAGTTTCTGAGTAAAAGCCTGATAAGTAGCAAGCCTAATTTAGGCTGTAGCTTGACGGAGTGATAAAACATTCCTGAAATAGATTAATCATTGTGAGCCACACTGCTCAGCTGATCGTGTTTTTAAACAGTCCGAAGTGCTAACTCCATCTTCTGTCATTGGAAAATCCACCCTCCACTCCAGCAGTACAATTAGGAATCTTTCTTCTCTTCTCTTCCCTTTTTTTTTTTTTTTTATATTACACAATAATCTCTTGGACCTAACAGTTTCATTACTTTATAAGCAGAAAAATAATAATTTAAGGCAGGCTTTTTCCCCTTGTTTATCTTGAAGTTGTTCATATAAATGTGGATATCTACATGCAATGTGCAAAATTACATTAAATATTACATTAATATTTCTATTAGGTGAGACCATTTTTATGCCTTAGGTAAATCAATTTCCCTTCCTATCTTGTTTTCTAATAAGTTCTTTCAATGAAGCTATTTCTTCTTTCGTATATATTTCCATACAGAACCTCCACATGATTTAAAGAAAAATGCACTGCTTAAAAACATTGGCTTCTGTCAAGATGTATTAGTATCTACCTTACTGGCATCGTAGATATACATTATGAGAAAACTCATGCAGCAACACAGAAGTCCTCTACTTTCTTTTGTCAGTGTGCTGAACTAGTGTTTCTTAGGCAGGAAAAAACAGAAGGACCAAGAAGCAAATCTGAGGAAGAACCACCTAAATACAGTAGCCCAGTTCAGGTAGCAGGTCACCTAACTTCCCCATACTGTCTATGGGAAGAGAGAAAATCCTGGAGCAGGGACTGAGAGACTAACTTCTTAGTTTAAAATTTTAAATCAGGTAGCGTGAATACACTTTTTGACTCTACAATAGTTGCTCCTGCGGCAAGATGTTCTCTATATCTCGACTGGAGAACTTTAACTCTGTATCTAATTTAAATAAATTGTTCTTCAACCAGCCAAAATAAAGATGCTAAATTTCATACCAATGTGTTTCCTGCATGTCTACACATCCTCATTGCACTAATCCAGCTACCTCCCCTGATGTTTTGCACCCTTTTCCGCAGGCCACAGGCCACAGTCCTCCTGTTTCTTTGCACTCCCGGGCTCCCTACCCAGCACCACGATCAGGAGCAGCAGAGGGTGGCGAGCGGCACCCATGAGCTTGGCTGGCTGCCAAGGCATTATGTGTGGCCACACGCCAGGCAACTGCCGAGCGTAAATGTCAGCCATTCCCATAGTCTTCCTCCCCCATGTAGGAACCATTGCTCAGAAATCTCATGGGAGTTTCAAACCATTGAGATGGTTGCTTGTCCCAGATGGTGGAAACTGGCTAATGGGTTCAAAAGTTACTTAAGGGTGGAAGGAGGAACAGGCAGACAAATAGCAGGATTACATAGGCTTTAGGAAACGGAGCAAAAAAGGGAACTCAAGACAATTATCTCAGCTTCACTGAGCTGAGTCCCAAAGTCAGTATGTGTCCTCCTCCCAATGTGAACCCTACTTACTTCCTAAGTACCCTTTTTTCTTTCCTTTTTTTATGGTAGGAAGTAGCTGAGCCCATGTAGTGTGAAAACCTGATGACGCTAAAAATGAAATATAGGTATAAGATTGGGCTGAAACACATTTTTTAAGTAACCACTCATTTAATTCACTTTGTAAAGACCTGTCATTAATTTACTTGTAGTGACTATGTTGTAAATACATAGTTGTGTGTATGTGTATTTTTTTTCCAAGCAGACAGTAACACATGACACACCTCGACATTAATTTGTTTAATTTTCCTCCATTGATTGTCAACACACAACGCCTGGATCATTGAAGTACCTGTCCGAATTAATTGGTACTATGCTAAGGAACTAGGATGCCAGCCTGCTGCTTAGCAGATCTGTTTCCGTGTCATCTAGTCAGCCACTAGCTGAACGCGTGATTCCAAGCAAGTAGATTCAACTCATTGTCTCATTTCCAGATTTCTCACTGCCCGTGCTTACAAAATTGAGACAAGACACAGAAACGCTTCAAGATCTATAGATTAAATATGCTAAGAAAAATACAAGGCATTGTTGTGGTGTAATGGACTGTCTTCCAAGTGCTGTCAATTCCAAATAAGATCATGGGAGCTGAAGTTCTCTGCAAAGTCATTTTCCTGGACCATTAATTCTGAATTGCCATTTACAGAATAATTGCACTTTTGTTTCCCTGGGGATCTTGCTGGTGTGCTTGAACCTGTGCTATACTTCTTAACCCTCACATCAAAATATATACAGCAGAAATGGAAGTCATGAGCTTATAGGTCATTAATGCAGAGTGGGCCTGAGGGTATCTTTAATAGTTCTGTTGAGGACATCCTTACAGTGACTGCATTTTTAGGGGAGTGGAAAGATTTCGTACAGAAGGACACAGCTGGATCTATTCTGAGAAAGGTTAGCTGGGACAGCTGAATGTCCCTGAGGAGATAATAAATTGCATTGGCCAATTTGATAGAGCTGATTCTGAACTGGAGCAAATCCAAACAGCAAAAGCCTTTTGAATGGTAAATACTTCCCCCATTAATTGCTGAAAATACAGGTAGGCTTGAGGGAGTTTCAGTTCGACCATGCTTTTTTTTAGGTAACTTACAGATAAAAAATGTACTGTACTTGAAAATGACTCTCATGACTTTGATGAGGCTCGGGTTGAGAAGAATTCCTCTTTCTTTCCTTTTAGGAACCACCAAGGGAGGAGCAAGGCTAACAAAGTTAATGACTTGGTGTCAGAAGTCAGGAGTGGCGGATCTGAGGCAGGAAGGAAGCGCGGCCGCCTCCCGCTATGGTGCAGGGCAGCTTGGAAGGCGCTGCATTCCAACCACACTTTTGTCAGGCTCTGAATAGAAGGTCACCGTCTCCCTCATTTTTCCCTTCCAATCAATATTTAGCCTGCTCAGCAGCTGCCAGAGCTGGCTGCCTCTGAACTTCATCGCTGTAAGTTACTGAGAAACCGGCTTATTATGACAACTCAGATCTCCCATCAGATCTGACCTGCAGCGGCTGCCCTGTCTCTTTCAATCTACTCCAAAATACAAAGATGACTCCAGCGCACAGCATTTACTGTACAAACCACTGCAGAGAAGCTCCTGATCAATAGGAAAAGTAACAGGCTATGAAGGGATTGAGGGCCGAGTATGTTACATAGGACAAAAAAGTGTATTTAGTAAGGTTAAGGTAACTAGTCGTTAAAAAATAGAGCTATGAGGACTTATTGGTTAAAAACATAAAGGTTTACTTCCTCATCTTTTACCAATCAAAGTTCCAGCACAAATGGATTTTCGAAGGTTGTTTCACTTCTCACAACACCTTGGGAAGACACACGGTATCTGTAATTTCACAAGCCAGCCGGTAATTTTTTTGGAGAGATGTTAGATAAACACACAGTAACAGAATGATTTTAGTAAAAATTATCATGCGGACTCAGGGATTTACAGGTTCAAATGACTGGTAACAGTATGCACAGCTTTTAGTCCCTCGGTTAGTAGTTGGATGGTAGCAAGGGTCTAAAACCACCGTGGCAGTAGTTTCAGGAGATGCTAAGAACTGAATGAGCAAGGCAAAAAATATCACTTGCCATGCTGTAATGTAGGTAGCCCACAAGAAGTTATCCTGACCAGGCTACTAGCTTTACAGTGCATCTGTTAGTACATTTTACAACATTAAAATATTTCCATTCATTTAATCTTACCTGATTTTTACATGAAAGCAGGAGCTGGGAAAGAATGTTCTGTCTTTATCAAAATTAATTTTTCAATCTCAAATCTCAGATTATCTGTTTAGGAACAAGATTATTGCTTTAATATAACATAGCAGACCTTCATCCACTACAAATGGACCTTCAGCTTCAGTCTGCATGCGTGCATTCAGACAAGGTATTCCCTGATAATGAAATTGCTTCATGAATTACACACTGTTAAAAAGAAATATGATACCATTACAAGATTCTGTTCTCTTTTATTTGAGTTTAAAACTGTTGAAATCTAGTTACTGTACAAAACACAACTAATTTTACAGAAAAGACCATGAAAAAGTTTTATTTTCCTACGGTAATCTACTTTGAATTCTTTTAGCTTTCAAGAGACCAACCACAAATCTGCCTGTAAATTTTCAGTGGGATAAAAATGCTTTTGGATGGCATCTGTTTAAACTCTGTTTGAAGCAAGATAGTAGAATTGGTTCAGAAAAAGCCAGACTGAGGCTATCTTTGACCAAAGCAAACTAATGATGATAAAAATGATAGTAACAATATAGCTGTGTATGTAAAATCCTAAAAAAAAAAAAATAATTCCAACTGGCCTTCTTCATTTACTTCAGGTAGAAATTTCAAATACTCTTAAAGAACATTTCTAAAGTATCTCATTTACTTAGGAAGTACTGATACTCCTACTGAAACTAAACTTTTCAAGGTTTGCCCGCTATTTGTGGAGGAGTTTTGATTCACCAAGAACTGTGTTGTGACTACCTTTGCATAGATACCTCAGGGGGAGGGAAGTGATATATTAGTTAAGGCACAATTTTTGAGCTAGGCTCTATTCCAAGTTCTGTCCCAACTTCCTCTGTGACCTTGAACAAAGCACCTAATTCCTCTGTATTTCAGTTCCATTTCTAGAAAATGAGGACAAGGAAATTGTGCTATCTCAAGAGTCCAGTGAAAAGAAATTAATTAGCAGTTGTGAAGCACTCATATGCTGTGGCCATGGCAATCTTCAATCTGACAAAAATGGGGCAATGTAGTAAGTGTTCTTCTGTGTTCTGTACACCTACAAAAGAGTCAGTGCTACAAGCTTGATTCTTGAGCACTTGGCGCTGATGAAATCGATCACAGTCTGTTTCCATCCCCTGTTTGCCTCTGAAGGAGCACAGCTACCTAAAAATTGAATTATAAAGCAGCATGCTTGCTATGCAAACATATATTTTTTATTTTTCTGCCAATCCAAAAAACAAGAAGAAAAAAATTCAGTTAGAATTCTTATTCCTCTACTAAAACAAGCTTCTCCAAAATTGTTTCTTAGAAAATGTATTTTGAGGCACACTAAAAACAAACAAACAAACAAAAAAGAAAAAAAAAGACGAAAAGAAAAAGAAAAAAAGAAAATGGAGCATTGGATTCAGAAAATACCTAGCAGAGGAGATTCCCTTTTACATACTATTTTAGTAGCTAGCATACTCTGCAAAATATGCACAGTGATCTCTCCTACGGGAGACACGGCTTTAAATCTCATGGCTATCTCATACCTCCCACATCTCACATTTCTCACCTATTCCCATTATTTCCATTTGATGCCTTCCTACAAATTCATCACAGCTTCATAAATAGTTTGGGGATGATTTAAACTGGGGGTGGGATTGGCATATTTAGCATTCATGCAACATTTTTAGAGATTTTGATGCAAAACCAACATTTTTAAAAAGTATTGATAACTGTTGAGTGACACTGCATATGCGTGTATAGCTATTATTAATATGTTTATATATTGCCTATTTGTGTTACCTGCAAGTTAAACACTCAGTTGAATGCTTTGGTCTCTTTTGAAATTTTAAATAGGTAATTCTCTGTATTATGAGTCTTCTCACCTCAAGAATATTCAGTATGTCTGGAGAGGTTACACTATTCTATTTCATTCCTGTGAGGTGTGTACTGTGAATATCAATTTCACAAATA
>NW_009221053.1:0-24489 GCF_000690835.1 Fulmarus glacialis | reverse complement strand
AAAAAAACACATCAATAGATGAAACTTTTAACCCTTAGGCTAAGTTGGCAATTTTAGTACTGTTCTCTGGAAATGTACACTAGATCTCTGTAAAAATAACTGTTCACTCAAATTTAATTTTAAGGATATACTTTGATAATATTTGGAGTAATTTGAATAAAAAATGTTGTAATATAGCTTCAAATTAGTTCAGTGATTATTTTTTTCCCTGCCAATACTGGATGTCAAATGCTATTGCTGAACGCCTTAGCTTCAGGCAGATGATTCTATTGTTAAAGATCTCCTTGATGCTTCAAAACAATCAGAATTCTTAAAGACTATTTTATGCACACATATCTGTAAATGTTCAGAAAACATACGAATGCTTCACCACTATTCTATGTACACATATCTACAAATGTTCATCATATGCTCCTAATTCAGGAGGTTATTTAGGCATTGCCATAACTTTTGGCATTCCCATAGGACAAGAGCCTTTTCCCATGATGTGTATGTTCCCATGATGCTAGCTAGCTGTGCCAGCTAGCACCTGGCACAACGCCTGACTAATCCCACAGAAAAAGCTGCAACAAAGATGATCAATAAGACAGAATGTAATGATGGAAATGCAGAAGTTATAGACATTGTAGACTAAAGAATGCTCAAGTGTGGCCGATGTTATTCTTCCCTTTCTGACACTTAATTAACACTCACCTGCCTTTTTTTCCTTGAAAAAGAAAGATTATTACTCTCTAAACTTTACTGCAGTAATTTCAGACACTGACAGCCTGGTAGTATATTAGCCTCACTGTGAAGGCAAGAGTTTATAAATGAGTTTTTGAAAGGCAGCACAGAAAGGCTGGCACTCTAGATTCAACATAATTTAACATACACGCACAACCGGATTTGAGAGGCAAAAAATGCAACCTGCATTTTCTCTAGAAATTGCCTTAAGTTTTTGGCTGAGATGCTGAAATAACCAGAGACCCTAATCCAGGTGTTACTCTTGTTTAGCACATACTGGCAGGGCTTTCAGTAGCCGCTGGGTGACAGACAGGGTTACCAGTGTTCCAGGCTCCTGGTGTACCTTTATAAAAACATGCTTCTTTTCTTCATTTTTTTCTCTTTTTCTGCAAGACATGTATCGCTATTAATACCAAAAAAATCCTTGAAAGGTTAGTTTCAAGCATATAACTAATGTTGTTATTTCATTGGAAGTTACTTCTTTTCTGAACTTGTTAGGAATATATACACGACAACTGGAATTTCTAGAAACGTAGTTTCTTTTAATGGAGAAAAAAAAAAAATTTGGGTGTGGAAACCTATAACTTTTGTTTGTTTTCTAGCTGGGAATAAGTTTGTGTGGAAAAAATATTTTTAATTCAGACCAACAACAAAAAAAAAATTCAAAAAAATGTCCAAAAAAGCTATCTTGTTATTAAACAACTAAGAGGATTTTTCTTTTTACCTTTGATAGCTTAACTATCAAATGGTAACATGAAAGGGAGGAGGAGAAACTTATAGTTTTAATTTTATCGCACCTGACGTTCCTCAAATTTATTTTAAACACTGACTGTGGATCCTTGAAAATAGCAGGTTTAGGCTTTTCTCTCACTTCTCCCTAATTCTGCAGTTATTCAATGAGAAAACTGATTTGGGACGTGGCAAGGAGATACCTGTAAACAACACTTTTCACCAGATTAAATTGGAATTTTTTGCTTTCAGTGAGATTCTAAAAGATGTTAAATCCCTGGACACTTTGCTGCTGGAGGATGTACTCAGAGCTTTGAAAGGCCAGATTCTTTCTATATATATTAGAACTAGGCACAAATCCCGTCATTATGCTGCACTGATGTCTGAGATTTAGATATCTGTTAACGCTGTAAGAAACACTGAGGAGTTGTCATCCTTCCTAAATAATGAAGCCAGCTGTGCGGTGTGGGGTCTAGTTGTGTATCGCAGATTACTCACCACGCAAACCTTGTAGAAGTCTCCAGAACAAGAACTTTTCCCCAGCCAAAGAAACTAACCAGAATTAGTAAGAGATCTACGTAGAACACCATACGACTGCGTGCATTGTCCTTGGGCATCAAGAGCCCATCCACCGGCTCAGCAGGCCCCACAGACGGCAGGTTACCTGGCTGCGTTGCCTCTGCAGCCTCACAGCTCCATTTGTGGTGGAGGAAGGAGGAAGCCCTGGCATTTCTGTGGGCAAGGTGTGGATTTGTTGCCTTGTCCTGTTGCAGGTGTAAGGCCTGATCCTACACCGAACTCCACGTGAGTGCAGGGCCTTTTGGAAAACAGAGTATTGCAAGACCAGAACTGAATTCCCAAGTAGGGTTTCTTTGTTGGTTGGCTTGTTTGTTTTTCAGTAGAGCTTGTTTATTGATTAGAAACCATCTGAATGTCCCACAAACCAGAATGGCTATGTTTACTTGGTGTCCCATTCCATTTTTATGGTGGTTGCAGTAATTCAGAGCTGGGTTTAATAAATGAGGGTATAAAACAGCAACAACAATAGCATTTAAAATCATACATCTTACCCTACCCTACCAAGGTCAATAAAAATGATTTGTCTGGTTTTTATACTTACTTTGTTGTACAAGATGATACAAATGAAGGGGTTGAATTCTCTTGCCAAAACCACAGCGCCATGAGATTAGAAGGGAAACTCTTGGTATGGTTAAATTTGATTGATCTCTAGTGGTGATATCAGTGAAAACTACTCACAGGCACTATTAAGGTGAAGAGGTAATGAAGGATTGTAAGAGATCTGGTAGGGGAACTGTATAGGGCAAAAGAGGTTTATTGTATGTTCTGCAATAGGAAAGTAGTCAGCGACAGATGGTGCAGAATGAAAAGTTCACAGCAAACGCTCCTCCTTTAGATGATGGATACTTTTGTGGAACAGAATATACATACCTCAGTACAAAAATCTAGCTTTACATTTGAAATCGAAATGAATATTCAAGTACCCATCTCCCCCAGCTGCTAAGTAAGATTATGCTGTTAAAGATAGGCAAGCTGGCTCAAATAACGTAAGAAAAGACCAACTTGAATCTTCAACCAAATATAGTCTTGATTTTGAGGTAAAACCATGTTTTCAAGTAGTGTTTGAAATATCCATTTACTTCCAATTCCTCTTTGCTTGTATGCTTGTTTAAAACAAGCCCAGAAAAATAACTCAAATGAGCTCAGGAAAATTTTGTGGTTTCAATAGAAAATATATAATGGGAAAAGCTTTGTGTAATTCTATGTTTTTAGACATTTATTTCTATGTCATGATGTTACTAACAATTATTGCATCATTAGAATTGGAATAATCTACAAGATTATGATATATTCTATATCTAAGCGCACTTTAATTACACTGCCCTAAGTATGAGAAATACATTTAAATAAGATAAATAGATTTAAGTAGACTGTGAGGTGGACTTGAAGGCTTAATTATTTAGGAATTTTTGGAAACTGTATTTAAACACACATATCTGGAGTGATATCTTACACCAACGTGACGTGAGTTCAATACAATTCAAATCAATATTCCCACCATTCCTGAGGTTAATCTTGAAAGAATATTATGTAATCAAGAAAAGAATATTGTGTAATCAACAATCAAGCTGAACAATTTCCCCTAAAACCATGAAGGAGGAGGTTTCAGTTTCACAACTATCTTTTCGCAAGCTTTGTTTCCTGTTTCATTCTATGTTTCATTAATAAGACATTGCTTTTTACATTGTAGGCACCTAAGGTCAGGTAGCAATTTCTTCTAATTTTTAGTAGGCTGCTCAAAAGGTATTCTATGTTAGCTCAACTAGACTACCAGGTGCTAAGCTACCAGCCATTTACAACAGTACTCACGACTGGAATATTGATGGGACATTGCCCGTAGGTTGTGACTGCTCCTCCTGCAATGTCATTATGGAGCACTTACAAGGGATTCATCACCAGCAGGGCATTCTCAAACAAACAAATTTGTTAGGCAACACACAATCCTCAGCTGAGAATTACAGCTGCCACACACGAGAAAGACATGCATGTTTCTTTATCCTTCTGAGAATAACAGCCTCTAAATGCAGTCATTGGTTTTTTTCCCCCCATTATCTGCAACTATACATCTAATTCTATTGTGCTATAACATGTATTCTTTTATCTACCTTTCTACTATCTAGATTTGCATTATTTCTCTGGAAATATTCTTCATCCCTTGCTCCCATGAGTTTATCCAGTGAAGTCCTATATTAGAAGAAACCACTCACATAGACTAACATATGTTTTGTAGGATTCAAGCTTCTATTTTCTTTGCTTTCCATACTAGCCACTCACCATAACCCCTGAATGTCAATCATTCTCTAAATGACACATATGATTTTTTGTCACACTCGCATTGTCTTTCATAATCTAAGAAAATTATGCTGATGGCATCATCCTTCACGCTAAAAGAGTTCAGAGAGAAGTCTCTCCACTGGTTATGGAGGTAGTAGAATTACTGCCAGCTCCACTTGATACTTTTGACTCAGCTGAATATTAGCTTTACCTCGCTTCTGAAATTTAGCTACTCCTATTCCAAATGCTTTGCACCACTCTACTGTCTGTTTTCCAGGTGCTGATATCAATTTCACAGGTGTCTGTGCATCTATTCTTCTAAACAACATACTCATTCTTTTGTTCAACAAGCTACACTGGCTTTTGAGAGCCTTGCAGCCTTGATGACCCCAGCAAGGAACATAATTGCAAGGAGCAAGTTCAAGACATCAGTAAAGTCCCTTGAGCAATAAAACTTTCATGCTCTTAGCTAGATCTACCAGCAGTAGAAAAAGTGGGTGCTTTCGTCAGCATGTTGCCTACATATTTTTTGCTGCTGACAAGATACCCAATAACACTTCATATGCACATCACTGGTTCTGAAGTCACAGCATGTGCATCAGGCAGAACACAATAGATAATGTAGCATGGAAAGCAATCAAACAGAAATCTGGCCAAGACTTTGCCAGAAACTGTCAACAAGAACATTACACAGTAGTTGCTGCAGTCTGATTTTATCTTTTCCTCTTTCGGATGGTGAGGATGATGGCATTTTGACATCCTCCAATATTTCTTGTTTTTCTATATGGAGAAAGTAATCACAGAAAGGTCTATATCTCTCCTGGATAACATCAAGCCCATAAGCGATCATTATGATCACTTTACCAACTTTTGAGAAGGACCTGTGTCTGTCAATGCACTATCACTACCTTTATAACAAGATTTACAGCTTTTAATTAAGTGCTGGGAAGATCACGGAATTAAACCACTGTTCCTTAACTACTATAGTTTAAAAATTTTCCTCTTCCAGTTCTCCTCTTGCCTATGCACCCTCCGTTCTACCACAATGGGCTCATGTTTCCGTTCTTCTTAGCAAATAATTGCCTGCCTCTCATCTCCTTTGTAAATGTACACTCTCTGCTCTGGGACCGGATGGCAGTTTCATCACTTCTGCATGACTAAATACAAATGGAGTTCTGAGACATTTTGGGAAAGCCCTTCTATCAAGGAATTACATTCCCATTCTTCAAAAATGAATTTAAAACTAAATGCTTCAAGTACAGATATTTAAAGTTATTTAAGCTTTACAAAAGATTTTTTATATTTTTCTCTACAAATAGTAAAATACAGTCATGCTCAAGTTTTCTACCTTAATCCAAATGGAGAATGCCAGTTAGAATCCCAGTCTTTCACTAGCTACTGCATCACAGACAATAACAATCTGTGGTAAACAATAGTATTTTACAACAAAATATCAATAATAATGTCACTGAAATAGTCTCTCAAATGTATTTTATGTGTTTTCTGGTTTAAAGCACTGTGTGTCTGTTAAGGTAAAAAACCCCAATATTCTCAACACAACCTTTTAATTGAATTTAGAGTATTTAACTGTTTTCAGTCAAATGTTCCACAGGGGCAGTCGTGCTAGAAAGTTTAGTATTTTCCAGTTAAAATCAAGGGGAAAATGTTCACCAAGCTTAATGGGGAAAAGTCAAGTCTGAAGAGAATATCATCAATCCACTACAGACCCAGAAAGCATATGCAACCATTTAAACTGCAAATACATTTTCACAGAGTGCTTTCATCCAGATTTAGGTGATAAGATTTACATCTATTGGAAAGCCATCTTTGCATGCTTCTTTTTAGAAAGTGATGTAAAAAAATGACTCTTAGATATTTTTTGTCTTATCTCTTACCATATGATACAATCAAGTTAATAAGCAATGCAAATGCAATCTCGATGCCCAGCCAGCTGTCTCACGCAGCTCACACCAAGCTATTAAAGACTCTGGCTCATTTTTAATGATATTGCAACAGACATGTCCCTGAACTGTTTTTATTTTCTTCCTTTTTAGGAATGTGTTCTGCTTACTTCAAGGAAACACCAAATAAGGTGTTAATGATCATTTTTTCCCTAGATAATTAAAGAACTATCTTGAGAAATATCATGCTGTTGTTCAGGCTTTTATACAATGACTACCAGCAGATATCAAGTGTTTACACTGAATATGACACAAATTAACCTAGCGGGAACCTCATTACTGCTGTGTACTTAAATGGTTATGAATTAACATATGTACCCGTCTAAATTTGAAGGTGGGAATTGTTTAGCATGCTGAAACTGGAATGGTGTTGCTACTTCTCATAAAAGACACAGATTCCATTCTGGGCTACCATAAACAACCTGTTAATATCCAAATACCTGTCATAAAATATAGCTAAATCATTCAGCTTTTCTATACCATGTTCCTCCCACAGCTTCCTTTCTCCTCTCTATCTTTCCTTTCACCACACCTATAGGCCTACTTCTTCTGCTTAACAAAATGTACTTGCTTTCCATATTCTTTGTCTTCCATTACCGATAACCTACTTTACAGCAGTTCTGTAGCCTAGTTTATCACCTTTTACTTTGAGAATCTGATGTAGAGACCTACAAACCTCAGAATTTATCATACATATAAAATAATTTATCATATTTAAAATGCATTTGAAAATATTCCAGTAATGTACTATAAACGTTTATGCTATCTATTTGTGATATAAAAAGTTTGACAGACATTATACATAATTACAGAATAGGAGGTTGATATTCTATAAAAACTTACAGTAATTTAATAGTTTATAGTTGATAGTAATTTAATAATTTACTTTCTAAAGGGTTGTAATTGTTGTATTACTCCAGGTAAAACAGGTAGTTTGACTACTACTCCAATTTTGATTTAGAGTGACAATACTGAAAAGAGAAGCAATAAGATACAAGAGCATCTAGCCCTGTGGTTTCCAAATCTATGAGAGGGCCATTAAAGAACACAACACAAATAATGCAATAATAAGCTATTTCTTGACCATAAATCCAAAACTTTGATATGGAGAAAGCTTAAGTGATAATGTAGTATTTGTTATCATTACAACCTAATCTTTGTATCAAAATTTAGCTTTCTTTGATGAAGACCTATGGCCAGTAAGAAACGTAGCAAGTGAGGATGTCAGAGCTTGCTGAAATTGGAAAGGTGTCAAGAATTCAGTGATATGTGGGAGAGGCTGAGCCCTAAAATGCTTTTGAAAAATGAGTGAGAATTTTTTCCCTCAAGCAGCAGGTGATGTGACTTGTCCAACATTATAACCAGAAAAATGTTTTAGGGTTATTTAAGAGAGGAAGATCTGCATAACAGGGAGAGTCTGACCTTAGAATGTTAAACCAAGAATCTTAAACAAAAGAGTTTCAAGGTCAGATGTGCCTTTGCTTCTCTCAATGATACACATAGTTTGCAAGTAGTGCAATGCCTTTAACTGCTTCTTTTCATGCACAGTGCCTCTATTGATTTAACAAATTGGGATTGCTCGAGCACTTCAATATGCTCAGGAGGAAATCCTGGGTACCCATGCACACTGATGCAAAGTGGTCTCTTAATAGCTACCCACTTCTTGGAAATACATAAAAATGGTTCTTTAATGTGCTGATGCATAGGAATGCCAAACAAATGGATGCAAAGTGATCCAGTATACATAGATCAGTGATCTCAAGGTGAGAAACCTACATCTGCCCTAACTTCTGACAATATTCCTTATACAATAGTAGCAGTTTCAATGATAAAGAGCCTATATTTGAAAAATGCAAGCTTTGAGTCGATCCCTCAACTATCACTCAGCGATCTAGCCTGTAATTGACAAAAGTTTAGATCTCAGAATTGCTACAGAGTTCTGCAAAACTCAAGCAAATTGCTACAGCCCAGAAGTATTCACGCTAACTTACAACTAAATCTGTGCACCCAATGCTCACTGTTGGCTAGATGTCTGTGAAGATCCAAATTCTGTCCATAAGAAATTTAACGGGATATGCATGATAAGCTGGGGTTAATTGGTGCTCCACTCTGTTCTGGCAGGGGAAAGGCCATTTCCCTACCTCAAATGAGTTTTATGATAAAAACTATGCTAAGTTTTATGGGGTGCTTATGCAGTCATGGATGCCATACGTATCTTGGGTGCTTGTAACAATACAAACTGAGATCCTCTAACTGAAATAATCTGTATCACTGACACTGAAATATCCCTGTGAATAAATAGACACATTTAGCTAAGGAGAGGATAAGTCAATGTTTTTATAACACTGGAAGTCTGCATAGCATTCCCTGGGAATAAAAAGGTGTGATCCCTGTCTTGAAGTGTTATGGATAAACACAGAAACTGAAGGTAATAGACAAAAGAAGAATAAGGGAAAGGAATGCAAGAAAATGGATAATGTGAATGGTAATTACAGACAAGTCTTAGAAAATCAGACTGTGAACTCTGATTCATAAACTTGGTTGGATCTAGCTATAGCAGCTAAAGACGTTGCTGTTCCCAGCTGTGCTCCCACAATCTCTTCTAGAGGCTAGGGACATTCCTCAATCACTGTTTTATGAGCTCGAACCTCCACCATGTTAGGAGAAAGGATGGGGTTTTGCCAGCAAGATGAGGATAAGGACTGTGGCAGCTCAGAAACAACAGCCCCCTCCATTCCGGTGTCCTTGCTGTGGATGCAGAGGAGTGGTGCAAACACCCCAGAGTAGCTGCAGCTACACTTCTGAGGGCTCAGGAACTGAAGTTCTGGGCTGTAACAGCATGGAAGAGCTCAAACCCACTCAGAAAAAAAAAAAGGCTTCCCTGCTAAATTAGAGGAAAGAGAGGAGATTCATGAAGCGAAGGACAAGACTGTTCAGTGTGAGAAGAACCAGTGCGAATGCCATGGACTGGGTACACCCTACCCAAACATTAAAAACTGATGGGTGTTTCCGCTAAAGGAAAGGTATGCCTGGAGGTCTCCTCCCAAGAAGGTCTGCTGACTACAAGCTCTCCCTGTACCTGATCTGTTCTCCGCAGCTCTGATCCAAAACGCCAGTCTGGACTTTAGTCTGTGTAGAAGGTTCTTGGCTGAGAAATTGCCCTTTCAGGCAGTGAATTAACCCATTAAGCATGAGCTTGCCTGGAGGATGTGAATATGCAGACACATTCAAAAGTATTCACTTATACATTTCACTTTTGTCTAAAAACGTTCTGATGCCACCTCTAAAAGGAATACTATAGTAATAGACATCCCATCTTACATTTCCTCTGTGTGGCCCATATTATTTCCTCTCATTTGTATTTGCCAGGCAGGTATTTTATCAATGAGGATGGCTTTTAGGCTCTTAAAGGCAGCCATGAGAATGAAAAGTAGAGATAAGTAAGCCTTGAAACACTTCATGTCAGCTTTCCCAGCTGGGAGGCTGTAGTTTAGAATCATTCTGTGGTCTTTCTGTGTGATTTGCAGTTGTTTCCTAGAAGAGACGGGGACCAACGGTTTATGTCAATAGGTCTGCCCAGCCGCTTGTCAACTTTTACGTCTGCCACAGTCTGATTCAGAGAATGGTGCCCTTACTGTTAATGGGAGCGAGGATGACATATGAGCTCATTCAAAATCAATCCAGCTTGCTGTAGGTGCATGAGGGATAATTCTGTGTGTTGAAAAGAGTGGAAAAAAAGGCAGGGGATGAGAGGGCAACCAAAAGCTTCATCAAGCTTCTGCGGTTTCCAGCTGGACAACCCTCTGTTACCTAGCAGGTACCTGCTTTAAGAGTGCACACAGCGTTCGCTGCGTGTGGATGTCTGCTCACACCGTGTCCTGGAGTTGGAAACGAACCGTTAGCTGTCTGATACAAAAGTAAGAATGTTACAGATACCTGACCATGGAAAGAGAAGAGATTTACATTAGGAGTCTAATAGCCATGAAATCAAATCCTATATGTTATCGAAAATCTTAAACCAGCTATGTCTAAACTTAGAAGGTGAGAAAGCCAACTCCAATCTCCTTTAAAAATGTATTAAGACATTTTCTATTTTGGCGTGTAATTAGGAGACATATTCCCAAATGTTAAAGGCATCGATTGATTCAGTGGAAACTATGAAATGACTAGGACTGCCTACAGTCAAGGCACTCATTTAAATGCTTTCCTAATGAATTAAGGCTAACTCAAGGCAATACATAATACATTGCCAAGAGTCTGCTGAAGAACACCTCAACAGAAGTGCTCTTCTTCTGTTCCAGCATGCTGCCTGTAAGCAAAGTTTCCACTGTCACTTACATGTATTAGTTTCCAGGCAAACCTAGTACTGATCAATAACCTCTAAGTTTATGTGGTGTAGCTGTTCATCAAAAATCACTAACGGCATATCC
Organism: Fulmarus glacialis; assembly: GCF_000690835.1. NCBI lineage: Eukaryota > Metazoa > Chordata > Aves > Procellariiformes > Procellariidae > Fulmarus > Fulmarus glacialis. The sequence continues at coordinate 13,793 of NW_009221053.1, read as the reverse complement.
AAAAAGTGATATAAAAGAAAGAGCCTGACTGATGAAATTAATGTGAAATAGAGGGTCGAGCATTTTACTTGTTGATTTGGTTTGATTTTATTGTCTTAGCTTCATGGAGACATCAGGTAATTGGGCTTTCATCCAGTTCTAACTCACTTCTCAGTTAATCCTGCTTGGCATTCATAACATTTACATTTGGACAAGAAGAATAGAGCAACCACAAAAATCTGCAAACATGGAAAAGCTGTTATTTTTACCACAGTAGCATTTGCTGCATGGATAGAAACCTAAAACCCAAACTTCAGATCACAGTTATGCAAGTATTTGCTCACACTTCAACACTGAATAATATTGCAGCAGGCGTACTAGACCTTTACTGATAATACTGCCAGCAAGACATAAAAATAGTTTACAGTCCATTTTAAGATCAACTCAATATGCCAACCACTAATTTACAGGAAACTGACTAGATGATAAGACAGAATTAAACAGAGGGTTCTATTCTCAAATCTTTCATCTTTTTTTCCCTTTGTGTTAATTGGAATTTGCAGATTTTCACCACACCACAAAACCTAGACACTCCAAAAATATCACTGAAAAAGCACACTTTTTTTAAATTAACCACAATCAAGGTATTTTCAAGCTTGTAATATTCTCCTGCACATCATTTTTCCCGATCCAGTAGGTCAAGGTACTTGTGGTACTGTAGTTATACATTTGATCAGGCAGAAAGGCAAAACAACTTGTATGAACAAATGCTGCAAAGCACTTAAATCACAAAGTCATTCCAACAAGATAGTGGAATTTAAAGCATCAAAGCAAAGACAGTTCTGCTAATTTAGTTTTTGCGTGTATATTTTTAAAAGACCTGCATTTTACAGAGGAAAAAGTAAACGTGAGCAAGAACACTACATTATTTTGCTTATCTGTTAATAAGAAATAATAAGAAAGGATATCTCTTCTCTTTGCCTCTTAGAAGCAGTGTGAATGTCTTGACTGCATTGCTTACAAGTCAAAGTAATATTGAACTTGTTCTGAAATATTGCTTTAGTTTATTTAGTTATACCAGCCTAGTAAATACCACAAAGTATTTACAAAGTTGTCATGGTTTAACCCCAGTAGGCCACTAAACCCCACACAGCCGCTCGCTCACCCTGGTCACCCTGCCATTGTGTGGGGGAGAGAATCAAAAGGGTAAAAGTGAGAAATATCCTGGGTTGAGATAAAGACAGTTTAACAGGTAAAGTAAAGCTTTACAAATATCGGTGTGTTATCAACACCATTTTGGTCACAAATCCAAAACATAGCACCTTACAAGCTACTATGAAGAAAATTAATTCTATCCCAGTAAAAACCAGTACAAAAGCAAATACAACATAGAAGTATTTGTAAAAGACTGAAATATTTGGAAAGTGCTTAAAATTAAGCTTACCTAAATATAGTGGCAAAGCACTGTGCATGACAAATTATTTTCCTTAGCTTCCAGTCAATCAGCTGGCTTAGATTTCCATTTGCATGTCAGTGTATATCCATTTCAAGTACATATTGGTACATTAATAAGTTCTGTCATTTTAAATATATTGGTCCAGTGCACATTATCACGTAGCAATATACGAATCTATATGGCGGCTTCGTTACAGCTCTTTTGACAATGCAATTTTTATCCTGTCTCTATGGATATATGCGAGTCTCTGATACTGTACATGTGGATGTACCTTTGGATGCACCTTTGCACTTTCTTTAGGGTTTGGTTTAACCCTGAAAGTAAAGGACACAGCAAAAAAAAGAAAACGTCAGGACTGGTGTGCTAGCTTGAGAAGGCTTCTTGTGAACCCTGTAATTCAGAGGTAAATGCTGGCAGAGGAAAATCAAATGGAAAATCAAATCAAATCAAATTGGAGGCCAAAACTGTATGCCACAAGGATTTCCTAAAAGACCTTGTCAAAATCTCTGCCAAAAATTAGTGCTGCTTAAGAAGGAAGAAATAGCTTTGGGAGGCTAGTCAGGAAAATAATCTTCTTTTCTTCCCTTACTCTACAATTTAGGGTAATCAACTTTCGATTACAGCAGTATATACTCATTTTCTTCCCTATCACCCAAGAGACTAGTCTGAATAACACGGTTTTCCCAGAGCTACACCATTAAGACGCACAAGAGTGTGTGTGTGTGTCTGTGTTCATATCTGAGCAAGGAAGCAAACTAATCTCAAAATCTCGTTCTTCAGAACGTCTCACAGAGTTCACTACATATTGCAATTTTAATTCCACTAGAGTTTTTCCATACTTTGAATGGGATGCTACTTCCCCTACTACCTCAGAAAAGAGAAAGAAAAAAGAACCAGTTCCTAAAAATAATATTATGAACAACGGCGTGTCTTTCTGGCATATTTACCATCTTTAACCCAAAAGAATGTTTTTTATGTTCTTCATCAAAATACTTCCTTTACATTCATTTTAATATTGTATCATACCTGCCTAGCTACTGAAGTATTTCATATTAGCTTCAGCTTCACTGCTGTTCTCCTTTTCTTAACAGTTCCTGATGTGTCTCCTGCACACAGCTCTCATGGGCTGTATCAGAAAAAAGATGTTAGGTGCACTCCAGCCAGGGACATCAGCCAAGAATAAACCAATATAGACAAATCATACCTAGCACAACAGAATAAGACAGGAATTTTGCAAAATCATTTCTTTTTCCTCTGTGGAGAATTACAGTTTTCAAAAAATCACATTCCCCTTGTAAATGACTCCCAACCATCTTGGCTAGTAGCAACTCTTTACTGAGTGAGTGAACATGTAGAAAAGTGAACAACGTAGAAAAGGTGATTGTTGGGAAAACCCTTTTCTCCCAAAATTCCTTTGCTTTGAAAATGAGGCTCAAACCCGAGGCGTAAGTGTTTATCAATAACACTACAAGACAAGACTGAGCTTTATCTGCAGAGTTACACGCTACTGCACCGGCACAGGAGGAAGGGTTCCCTGCCTGCTCGCCTCCCCACCCGCTCTAACAACAGCGAAGCCATTTGCTGCAGCCACCTCCCCTCGCTTTCCCTCCCTCCTACATGGACACGGACTGAATCCATATGCTGGCCTTCTCCGCTCCCTGACTTGAAGCGTGCACGGAGATGGCACAGTGCGCATGAGCCGCACCTGCAGTTTGAAGGAAGCTGTAGCAGAAGGGGAACACGTGTCCCTGCCTGTGCTCTCTTATTTGCTGCATAGCAGCTAAAGATTAATTTGATTAATAACCAAATTGTAAAGTGGTGGGTTTTTTTAATAAATCTGGTTTTCCTTTCATTAGGACTATCATTCAGGTAAATATTTCAGAACATAATGTTTCATTTTTTTCTGTTAACATTTTCCCCTTTTCATTTGTATTAACATTCTACAATCTTGTAATTGTTTTTGACATTTATTATTCTATTTCTTCCCCATGGTCTTCTTGATTTCTCTGTCAATTATCATTTTATACACATTATTAATCACTTCAGAGTTTGCCCATTCCAAAACGTTAATCAGTAACTTTTTTAATAAGCAAGCATTTTTAAAGAGCTGCATATAATGGGTTTTTTAAGAACAGTGTATAAGATTTCCACCAGAAATTTCAGTCTTACCCTCCTATAGCAATGCATAGGACTGCAACAGTCCTGAATTGTGGGGGATTTCAAGGCTCTTGTGTAGGTAAGGCAGAATCACAATCTCTGGAGCAATGCAGGAATTGCTGCAATAGCAGCTATCGCATAGGAAAGTTACCACATAGATAACATATCACATCATCCTGGAGCCTGTTCGTTGTACAGGAAAACAAGGAAAGTCTTGTCCTATCTCTTTTTGCTTGTCCTACTTTCACTGAGCTGCGATGATGGAATCCGTAGTTTGCTTGTGTCATTAGTTTATGAAATCACAACAGAATGACCTCAAGTGTCTAATTAAACACTTATTTGACTCAGATCTATAAAGTCATTTAAGTCTTTAACTGGGTAAAGGTTAGGCACCTGCACTCCTTTGTAATCTGAGCCCGCATCCTTTTAGCAGTAACAAAGTCAAATCCATGGATATTAAAACACGTTCCTTTTTTTGTTTGTTTGTTTGGGGGAGCGGAGAAGGGTCTTTTGGTTTTTGGTCGATATTTCCAATGAACTATTGTCTTGCATTTGTTCAGATTGTTAGTTCTGCTTATATAAACAGCCTGACTGCCGCATGCATATCCATGGTAACTGATTTAATATGGAATCAGACTGCAGCGGTGTTAACTTGGTGTCGTTAATGTCAATGGCAGATGTCCTACTGATTTCAGTGCTGCCAGTAACGCTACTGTTCTTATAAATTGCACACAGAACCCTAACTACCATCAGTGGTGTTATCAGATACTGAGCATATCTAAAAGTATAGGCTTAACAGGGTTTCCATATCAGAGGTTTACCTGCTATCATTTATGTATTAATGTCTCTTGGACTCTGTATCTGGCATATATATACCATGTATCTGATATACATAGAAGGATCCTGTTCAACTTGAGCTGGACCCTGGTATCACTTATGCTTCTCCTGTACTTGCAGACAGTGCTGGATCTATCTTTGCCATTCCTCTTGCCTTTGGGACTGTTCCTCCATACCTTCCAACTATCAAATTAGTATCTCAAGTTCTGGTGCCTCAAGTGGTCTTCATCTGACACAGTCATTTATTGATTGCATTATTTATGATTTTATTGATGTTCAGCTATAGCATTAACTCTCGTTATTCTTCCCAGCTGCTTTCCCCCTAATCCAGTCAATGAAGAGAAGCCTTGCCTTAATTTCAGTAATATTTGAACCCTGGGCAGGTTGCTCCAGATGACCAATCAATTGCACCACTCAATACCAATCACAAGGCCCTCTTCGGAAGCCTTACAGCAGAAATCCTTATTGTTCTCTTACAGCCTTGGACGCTATACGTTCTATGATGTCAGCTACCTTTCACTATTCATTACTCTACACCGTCTCTGTGAAGACTCTCAAAATGATTTTTTGTAGTGACTTAGTGCACATAACATTTCCTCTGAATTTCCCACAGTGTCATATCTTGGTTCACTAACTTTCCAGTACATTCTCCCGATAGACAAATGAATATGCTTATGAAATTTATGTTCGATGACCTCACTGGTAAGTCTAAGTACAACTCAAGCTTTTTTACTGTAGTTGGTTGTTGATTTATGGCCGCTCAAATAGCACCAGTACTAACTGTCAATTATTTAAATGTAAAGACATCATTTTGGGCAGAAAAAAACCAGAATGGTTTCAAGAAATAATATGAGAACCTTGCTGTATTTTCAAGGAACTTTTGCATAGCATAAAACATTGTGCAATATTTAACCTTCACATTTGCCCAAAATAGTCCAGGATCAGGTAGGAATACCATCAATAAATTAATCCTTATTAAAGAAAGAGAAACAATTGTGTCCCCATTGTTACAAAACTACAAGCAGCATAAAACAGACATACTAAAAGCACATGAGTTCATTTGATTCATAGTATTATGAATTCTTTGTGTCTGTAGATCTGAGAAGCTTTCAAAATACTCTGAAAGGTGTAATCAGTAAGGATTTTCTGTATCATCTGATTGATTGTATATCAGAAAAGATATCTGCTACCCACTGTAATAGTTGCATGGATAGTAATAAATATGTTGTTTATGAAAAGTAAAGGATGTACCTATATAAAAATTTCTATTTTCCTCAAAAACTTTTTATATGTGTAAAAGCCTAAAGTCAAGTTTGGTTTGAGATTACTTTCAAGGAATTACAGATTAGAAAATTTGATTTTACACTGCCACATACCACAGACCCAAGCACATATATGCTTTTTTGGATAGACTTGATTTGTATTGTGCCAGATCCAGTCCTGTAGGTCCCATCTGTTTCTGGAATGAAATTACATAATCTTAGTCTTTCTTTTGAGATTACTCTCAAGGAATTACAGATTAGAAAATTTGATTTTACACTGCCACATACCACAGACCCAAGCACATATATGCTTTTTTGGATAGACTTGATTTGTATTGTGCCAGATCCAGTCCTGTAGGTCCCGTTTCTGGAATGAAATTACATAGTCTTAAAGTCTTTCTATGACATTACCTGCCAGAAAGTAATGATAAATAGGATTTACAGGCCACCTCAGTTTAGTCTGCTAAAGAACAGCACAGATACCAGCAGCTGAGCTGCCATTTTCACAGAGGATAAGCAAAGACGGGTCAGGGAGCATTCTGTTGTCAGTGAAGAGACCGTACCAATGATTAGACTAATTAAACTCATTTTCTGTTTCAGAGGAATATTAAAAGTGAAGGTATAAATATTTGCAGGAAGTATCCTGATATACAAGGACTGCATGTCAAATCCAATATATACATCTGCTTCAAGACTGTGGTAAAGAATTTGGGCTTCATTTTCACAGTTCCTGTGTATCCCCAGAACTAATAGGAATTATAAATGATGTGCAGCACTTTGGGAAGCACCTCCTCTGATTCCACTGCAGAGGGAGGTAGAGGCCATATTCGGAGGTGGACTCCAATGTTAAGTGAATCAAACGAAAAGATTTGTTTTGGTGAAGCCCATTTAAGATGTATCATCTAAGTAAGCCCCTACATTTAGCTGCACTAGTCACTATACAGGGCATTTTTCAGTAGGAACATACTAAGATTTTACTGAAGTTAATTATTAACTGAGTTAATACTGAAGTATTAAGGAAAAACTCTTGGTAAAAGGCTGAAAAGGATATTGTAAGGACGTCCTCAGCCTATGCTTTTTTTCTCAAGATCTCATATTAATATTCCAGTAATAAGTAAGAAAACAAATTAATATTCTGTAATTAAGACAGGTAGGAAAATATACAAACACAATGAAGACCAAATTCTTCAAAATATAAAGCACGTGGAAATTTCTAGCAAATGAACAGCTAACGCTAACTTTAAAGCAATGCTACTGATAAACGTACCTCAGACATACTTAGGAAATAAAAAGCCATGTTTAGTAACAGTGAAATATGATATAAGCAATTTTGAATGGGTCCATTCTAAATGCAGAGCAAAACACTGTCATCCTAAAGACCAGTGTGGTGGGCTTTAAGTGTCATAATTTCAAGTCATACTGCCTTGACTAAGTTAACATCCAAAAAAGAACAGTTTGCCAGAAACTATAAAAAGTGAAATAAGTGGAATTCTAAGTTGTTTCTATCAATACTAATTATGTGACTGCAACAAGGTTAAATTAGTCGACTCTGTAGTCAATATTCTCAGAGTAGTCTGGGGTTTATGTCTTAATTATTGTGTCTTCTTTAACAGAACAAACTAAAGTTTCAGTGCTGTGCTGTAGGCTTATCTTTTTCCCTCTACTCATTCAAAGTTTTTTCTAGTTAAATAGGTTTTTCCTAGTAGCAAGATACCTGAGGCATATATAGTTAATCTGAATCAATTTCTACTGGAGCTACAGTTCAAGTCACTGTGCCTAATGAAATGTATTATAAATTCAGATATCCAGATATAAGAAAGAAAACTTGAAGAGCAAATTTAGGGTGTAATTTTTAGTTATAGCATATGTTTGTTTCACTGCAGAAAGTTTTGTACTTATTATAAATTTTCAAAATGAAAAAAAGTTAAAGAAACATCTAAACACGGTCCTTCTTTTAAAAGTCAGATAACTGAACCAATCTCTGTAAGAAAAGTAATTATACGAATTATAGATACAATTTTCAAAACTGGACGGTTTCCTGATCTGACTTCTGTTTCCAGTAGAGCAATTATGAAAAGGTTGCAAATTCATTGTACATTTACAAACAATTGAATGAAACCCAGTAATTTTGACTATTGTGAAAGACAGTCCTTTCCAGAGATGTATAAACATCACTAGGAAGAGTCTTTCTAGAAGAATGACCCAAAATCCTATCTGTCAATTTTAAGAAAATAAATGCAAATGCAGATATATTGAATAAAATGTCAAATCTTTTAGAAGATACTGTGCATTATAGTGATAATAAATTGGCTCAAATTAATTTGCATTGTTTCACTGATATTAATGAAAATTGGCCTCATTTTTTTTAGGACAGAAATCATTACGTAGTTCTCCATGTAAATTATTTAGCGCTCTATCCACTTGGTCCTGTAGAAGATCAGCCTCAAACCTAGGTAAAGTTTTTCATCAAAGATCAACTAGTCTGAAGATGATTTTTTTAACACCTTTTTTCAAGCAAGTATTTTTTTATCTGGTATCTTTACTACAAAAGGTAAAGCTGAATAGTTATGAGCAGCTATTAAAGTCTAAAATCTCTGTATCTTTTAAATAACTCAGTTCCAGAAAAACAGAGTGCTACTTTCTGTAAAACAGACACAGTCAAAGAAAACAGACCTAAGAAAAAATATCTTTACAAAGTAAAAAAAAAAATATTCAAAATCCAATGTAAATATCTAAAAGTCTGCCTTTTCTTCATACATCTCACAACATTGTTTAGAAATATCACTACTCAACTATCCAAGGATACCTTCCTTATTTTAATGATCCATAAAAAACTCCTGATGAAAAGTAGCTGATATTTACAGTAATTAAAAAAGTTACATAAAGCTCTTGAAAATGATAGCAGTAAAAAACAATCAGTGGCTGCCAAAACCATACTGACAAAGGAAGAGTTAGGAAGAAAAATAAAACACAGAGTACAGAACTCCCATTTCAGTTTTGAACATAACAGATGAAATATTCATCTTGGTCCCACAGTCAGTATACTCATTTTTGTGTGGATCTGAGCTGGGGCAAACAATGGTAATAAATACAGCTGTTTCTGATGCTAAATACAGTAGACTGATAACTTTCATTTCCAAAAATTAAATACCAGTTTATAAACTTTCTATTGACTCTTCTGACAGAATGGCAAAGATATATTCTGAGAAGTGTATGTTTTCATGTGTGTTGTATGATGTGATTGTATTACTATGTGATACTCCATTTTGTTTTTGAAAACCCTTCAAATTTGCTTGAGTTTCTTGATATTTTGCCTTCAGGAGATGGAACTGAGGGGAGAAAATGGCCATAATCTTGACATATAGCACATTGCCTTCACTATTTTCTTGGGCCTTGTAAGAAGAAAGTTTTTCACAAAATGTAAAGCAGTGGCTATAAATGCAATGTGAATCTTCATGAGGAAAAAAAAAACCTCACTGTGAAGAATAATTTTAATTTTTACAGCCTTGATGATACCCCATTAGTTTAGAAGACAAAACTACAAGCAAGTCATACTGTACTTCTATTATCACGGTATGAAGCGGAGCAGGGAAATATTAAATTTTCAAACTGCATTCACTTTCAAATCAAGATTTGGTAGAAAATGTTTTGTTAAATAGTGGTTATCCTTAACTGTCAAAACACTGCTTACGTGCTGTCTGGAAAAATTATCATTCATATTCATTTGTCAGTACTTGTCCCACTCTTCACAGTCAGGCAAAGAGAGAATGTTATAATTCAAGTCAAAGTTGTTTTTTGTCAAGGATATTTATTGCTCTTAAATACCAATATGTAGACAAACCTTTCCTGATTCTTAATGCTGCTCGCACATTTTGCAATGCTGTTTTTCAGGCTAACCCTTTATAATTTCCTTGTGAAGAGTTATATTTGGGATGGGAATGGGATCTTCTGTTACGAAGGAGACAGCATATGTCTCTTGATTTTTCAGTTTACTGATATACATTATTTTTCTGACATGCTACATCATCAGAGAAAGCTATTCTACAGGAACCTGACCATCACGTTTCAAAAAATTTGTTTTGCATAATGTATCTCCATTAGTGTTTCCATACAAGTTGTCTGTATGACAGTTAAATATCTTCATGCATTTCTATCACTTCATGTAATAAAATGTCAAACTTCCTATGCACACTGAAGACAAAAATGTACAATATGTAATGTAGAATCAAGACGTGCGCAACCAGAGCACGACAATATTCTATAAACAGGGGTAGTTGGTATCAGACTGAAATCTAGAAATTACAGTCTCTTAGGTATAATGGTTTCATTAAAATGTTCAAACAGTGTCTCCAAAGCTAATTTTCTTTCCAAAGTACCCATGCATAGAAAGTACAGCAATAAGACATCCCCCTGCTATGCCTTTCTGAATAGCAGATTAACTGCAGAACTAGAATGATGTCAATTTGTTTCAAAATATTGCAGCAAAGCTTTTGAATGGATGAGCAATTACTAACAGAGGGTGCAATTATAACAGAGTCACAGGGAATGCTTTAATATGGTTCTTCTCCTATGTACAAGGAATAACAAGAAAATGTAATGAAAGTGGAATAATGAGACAGCTGGGTTTGACAGCACCTTGGCAGCTGTCACTAGGAAAATAAAGTGCATTAGTTCAGTGGAGTCCATTCTTCAAGAGATCTCCTAAAGAGGGATGAGGAAAATCAGCATCTTCTCAGAGGGTAGCCGAAAGCATAACCAACAGTGGCTGCAGAATATTTACTTGAATCAAAACAAAATTTAATTTTTATACTACTTAACACTTAAAACACAGTCATTTGGGCAGTTTTAACTAGAAAATCTTTGCATTTTTTCTCTTCTTACCCCAGATCCCCAACTTGGGTTTTGTTAGCTCTTTGGAGATGATATAAAAATCTACTCACTTATGACCTCTCTTCCCCACACGCTCACTCAACAATTCAGTCTTTTGTTTCCGAATGAAATTTTTACAAAGTGCTTTTTGCCATTTGTCACATTAAGGTGGCTTAATACTATTTCTACACTTAAATAGGTCCCGCCTGGAGCCAGCTGGTCTGCCTAGGCAGGTTTGGGAGGAAGAAAATTAAGTTTCAGAAGCAATGGGCAAAATTCTCCTTTCAATTATCCATTGTAACCTCATTACACGCAAAATCAATGATACAATGTGCTCCCATGTTTTGTTAGTAGAATCAATATAATTGTCTTTTATGGTATTTAAATGATACAAATATGGCAAATGTTTTTATTAAAGATAAACAACTGCAACAAAACCCTCAAACAGAAAAAAAAGCTTTATCTAGACTACTGCCAAAGTTCATATTTTGAACAATGTTGTTCTTAAGTTACCAAAAGCTGCATGAAACAAAACTATGAGATCAAACTGTACTGTCTCCAGTTCTGGGCTCCTCAGTACAAGAAAGACACGGACATAATGGAGAGACTCCAATGAAGGGCCACTAAGATGTTTAAAGGACTGGAACACCTCTCCTATGAGGAATGGCTGAGAGAGCTGGGATTGTTTAGCCAGGAGAAAAGAAGGCTCAGGGGGGATAGTGTTAATGTGTATAAATACCTGAAGGGAGGGTGCAAAAAGGACAGAGCCAGGCTCTTTTCACTGGTGCAGGACCAGAGGCAATGGGCACATACTGAAACACAGGAGGTTCCCTCTGAACGTCAGGAAAAACTACTTCTTACTGTGAGGTTGACCGAGCCCTGGCACAGGTTGCCCAGGGAGGTTGTGGTGTCTCCATCTTTGGAGATATTCAAAAGTTTGGCCTGGGCAACTGGCTCTAGGTGGTCCTGCTTGAGCAGGGGGGTTGGACCAGATGACCTCCAGAGGTCCCTTCCAACCTCAACCATCCTGTGATTTTGTGATTCTCTGAAATATTCATATACTTGGTACAAAACTCTGGAAAAAAGGTATGAACAAAAAATATCCAACAGCACAAGTTGTTTCTTCAGCACACTACTACTACACCTACTAAGTAATAAATTCTCTTTGGAGTGTCCCTGTCTAAATAACTCACCCAAGAGAAGGAAGGTATTAGCACACCTAATCTGATAGCATACTTTAGATGTGAGGGGGTTTGTTGTAGGTTTGTGGGTTTTTTAACAGGCTGACAATGATTTACAATTTCAACTTTATAAACATGAAAAAAAATCCGTCAAAAATGTATTCCATCTTTATTTATGAAAAACTTTTTTTTTTTTTTGGCGAAGGTACAGATAATTGAACTGGAATTCTTGAACAGCCTTACTGTTCATAAAAGTGCTAATCCCAGCCCACTCAGCTACCTGTGTAAACTATAATCATCAGGTTTCAAAGCTCCAACACAGCATTCAGCTGTTCATTGTCTTGGAAGCAAAGCCAGATAGACCTTTACTATCCAAATGCTGGGTATCACAGTTAAGATTTGTTTGGGTAGATTACAGCATCAGGTGCAAAGTACTATTGGCATATACATACACCACAGAAATTGCCCTTTTTGTTACCATTTGGAAGTATGCCTTTTGATTTTCTCACATATATAAGTTTCTTGGCTCCTTTTTACTAGTTGGTATTGTTACTGGTACTATCTGCATGAGCAAGAAACATTATTTTACCACTAAATCTAAAGTTATTAATACAAGGAATAATAATATTAGAGTATCTAGGAGCACAAGATCATGACTCCATTGTGCTATGCACTGTAGAATTGCAGGTCTAAAATATGGTGACTCCCCTAAAAAGCTTTAAAAAGTCTTCCTTTCTGCACTTTCAGGTTGTAATTCATACCTAATTTTTACTTTGTAGAATAAGAAAAATATTCTTAAAACATGCATAACCATGGCAGAAATCTAGAGGCAGAATTAAAGCACAAGAGTATTTTCTTCCATATCTCATCAATAACCACTTACATTTCCCCATTGTTATACTACATACATCCCAGAGCAATCCAAACAGGATATTAGGTCTTCTGGCTTTCTCCACCATTTTTCAAAAGAATCTGTGCATGAGAAGATAGCCTACTTCCTAGACTATATTAACACATGATAATTACATTTTCAAAGCAAAAAGGAGCACATGTCCTTTGTAGTCTTTGATGGTAACTTTAAATTGCACTCATTGCTTTATAGCAAGTATCTCACTCTCACTCCAACAAAAAATAAAGTTATAATACTGAATAATTGTTCACTGCTTTCCAACTTCAAAGTGCTTTGTAAATATGACCTAATTCATCACAATTTTCAGTACTCAAGGGAATTGGGTACACAACAGCAGAGACAGGAAAAGCAAGGCAGACAGGGTTAATGGTGAAATTCCATAATTTTTGCCCAGGCATGCCCTTGCTCAGGATTTTCTTTAAATAAAAACTGAATCTAAGAAAGGAAGTAAAATTTTTCAAAATCAAAAATTGTAGCTAAAAGTGCAGCTCTCATGGATTTGGTGTTTGGCAGCAGTGCTTTCAGAAACCTCCATAATTCCACACAAAACCTGAGGATAAGGACATTGTGCCAGGCCCTCAGAATCTGCATGTAGCAGATGTAAATTCCTTCCTCTACACCATAAAGCAAGTAAGTTCCTGCAGACTTCTACTACCAGTTTTGGCTTGCTTTTATCTTCCTGTAAGAAGATTTGGCTAGTTGGCTCGCATTATATACAGGCCCCTTAACAACCCATTCAACTTTTGCCCCAAAAGCTTCCTATCTGCAAGCGCAGAACACTTCTTCCTTGCAATCACTACAGCGTGCAAACACAAGACTACAGTGGCTTTGAAGCCATGCATATCCATCTAAAAGGAATTCCCGAGGATTTAACCATGCAACAGAGGAAGCTTCATTAGCATGAATTGCCCATCTCTATCTACGACTTTATGTGATCAGTGAAAACATGAATGAAAATAAGGAATGTTTCAATAGATGAATTCTGGAGTCAGCAATGATATTTGGTGTCAGCAATCTTTCTTAGTCTCTTTTTCCAAACCTTAGTTAATGCACAATAACTAATGCACAGTTTTAAGCCATTTTTAATAGTGGAAGGATACATACAATTAATATGAATATATATTATTTATTTATATTTACAC